>NC_056694.1:16192500-16405471 GCF_018350215.1 Panthera leo | reverse complement strand
TGGAGGTTTGGCTCTGCAGAGAAGCACGGCGTTGGGTGTTTGCGCTGAGGGAGCAAGTTCCCTGGCAGGAAATGGTTCCCTTTGGGATTTTGGCTGGGGGATGGGCGGGGGAGATGGCGCTGGCGAGCGCCTTTGTTCCCCGTCAAACTGAGCTCTGTTGTCGCGGGGGCTCAGCAACTCTCCCTCCCTTTGTCCTCCAGCCTTCCCAATTTCTGAGCAGAGCTGCTTTTAACTTATGACCTCCCAGATGCTAAGTCATGCTTGCTGTCGGAACACACTTCGTCCGGCCCCTCCGCTTTTTGCCAGCCAGACTCGGGGCGCTCTGCTTGGCCGGCAGGCTGCCCCTCCGCCCCGGCTCCCTCCCACACAGTCCGTGGGGCGCGCACCGCCTCGCAGCCCTTCCTACCCTCTTCAGGGGGCCTCTAGTCTGCGCCTGGCTCCAGAGACTCCATTCTGCTAGGCTTCTGGTGGTTTTTCTGGGTTATTTAGGCAGGTGTAGGTGGAATCGAAGTGATCAGCAGGACGTGCGGGTGAGCCCAGCGTCCTCCTACACCGCCATCTTCTTTCCCTCTCAGGAAACAGACTCTTAAGAGAGTACAATGAGATAGTATCCGATGGGAGGTGGATGGGAGCATGGTTGGTTAAATAGGTGATGAGAATTGAGAGATGTACGTGTCATAAAGAGCACAGGGTGATACATGGAATTGTATACCTGCAAGTAATATAACTCTGCATATTAACGAACTGGAATTTAAAGAAACGAAAAACTAAGATACAGTGTAAAAAAAGGAAAAATTAAGTGAGGACCTATCCAATTGTTTACTAGGTGAATTACATACAACTGACTTAAGGCACTCTTGCCATGCCTGCAGTGGGTTAATAGCTACCTTAAAGGAAGTTACAAGGTCCTCCAAGGCACAGAGCACAGAGATTGCTCCTCATGTAGCCTCCTCCTGCTACCTTGCATTCAGAAATATACTTAGCAGTAGTTTTTCAGGCATTGAAGAAAAATTAGGATTAAAACATTTTAAAGATAAAGGAGGCTTAACAATGGAATATCAGTGGGAAATACTCTGTGCATGCCATCCTGGGCCTGTACTTGTGACATTCTTGATCCACCTCAAATACAGGTTCGTCTGTATGAATTCCTTGAACCACCACCCATCCTTTCTCTGTGCCCAGCACTATATCTTTAGTAGTGACCATGGGCAAAACATGATCTATGCCCACGTGGAGATCACTTCTAATGAGGAATACAGAAGTGAAAATGGGGGTCCATGTGGTTAGCCAGGGATGGTGGGTAACAGCAAAGGAGCATTTAAGAGACCTGAAATTCAAAGGAAACTTCTTCCAAAAGGAAAATTTGGTACATAGGTTTTGTAAAAGTAATTATCATTAGAGCTTTTGGAAGTGTATTTTTATATTGAACAAAAGGGTGTGTATATAATTTCCCTTGTGTGTTCATTCATAGACCAAAGAAATAAACTGGAGTGGACCAGGTATATGTCTGGCAATTTGTCTCACCAATTCATAGCACTTTGGCAGAGAAATCTTCTAGGCCTCTTTATTTTTTTAAGGGCTTCTGTAATCCTGTGGAAATTCAAAATCATTCTCTTTGGAAACCTGCATTGTGTCATCTTTCCTTTCTTTGATTTAGGGACCAGCTTAACCAAACCAGGTTACATTTGGCACCAGCTTTCTGTGTTATTGGGAAAGACAAAATCAGGGTAGTGAAGGAAATAAAAATCCTGGTATTCAAAGACAATCGCAGCCTGTACTATTTTTCTACATATGACCATTATTTTCACAGAGTGGAATCACAATGTGAATTTGGATATTTGGTTTGGTTAGCTGTTGGTTTGTTGGTTGGTTTGTTTGTTTGTTTCATTTTAACAGGGAAACCCTGGTCCATATCCTTAAATATCCATTTATGTTGTTTTCCAATTTGCTTACTCATCATAGGGAATAAACTTCACGTGATGACAGTGCCGTAAATAGTACACAGAAATGAGAACAAGTAAGCATAGAAGGAGTGCTCTCTCACATTTTCCTTAAAAAAATCATAACATAGGCACTGCACTAGTTTGCATTTCAGCCAGAAGTGCAAGAGTGTTCCCCTTTCTCCATAACCTCACCAACAACTGGTGTTTCATGTGTTGTTAATGTTACCCATTCTAACAGGTGTGAGGTGGTATGGCATCATGGTTTTGCTTTGCATTCCCTAATGATGAGTGATGTTGACCATCTTTCCACGTGTCTGTTGGCTGTGTAGAAGTCTTCTTTGGAAAAGTGTCTATTCATGTCTTTTCCCAGTTCATAAGTGGGCTGTTTGGTTTTTTGGGTGTTGAGTTTGATATGTTGTTTCTAGATTTTGGATACTAACACTTTATCATATGCCATTTTCAAATATCTTCTCCCATTCCATAGGCAGGTTTAGTTCTTTTGATTGTTTCCTTCACTGTGCAAAAGCTTTTTATCTTGATAAGAATATCACTTAGACATCAAAATGCATGGAGTCTAGCCATTTGTAGCTATTTAGCTTTAACTAGAATGTATTATGCTAAGCAAAACGAGTCCACCTGAGAAAGACAAGTATACATTTTCATGCATATGTGAAATTTAACTTTCAGACTTTCAGCTTGGAAGTCTGGTGGTTTCCTTGTGATGGTGAGATATGTATTGCATCGGGCCCTTTTCAATTGGCTTTCACAATTATGTGGCAACCTCCAAACCTAGGGTGTGTCAAGGTGCCCACAGAGAATGCCCTTGGGTAGGCTAAGCCAAAGTTTATAGGAGGATCCCACTTCCTGATGGGACAAGAGGACAGTAGGATAGATATAGCCATCCTCGATTTGACCCGTGCCCATTTGAATGCAGAACCTTGACTCACTTTGTTGTCATCCCTCACCGATGGATGTTTTTCTTACTTGGACTCAGTTCACACACTCTGCCTTCCAGCTGGGAGTCTGATCTAGTCCTTGTGACTGAGGGAGAGAATTTTACACAGGGCTCCTTATTGCTTACTTGAGTTTCAGAAGTATGTGGCCATCCTGGGGCCCAAGGCATTCGAAGGTGCTCAGGAGGCTTGTTTATGTGTAAGCTGAAGTAGACATTTGGGAGGGAACTGGTCTCCTTCTGGTCCAAGGGCAAATGAATTTAAGTTATCTCCTTTCCAGATTGATCCCAATTGCCATTGGAAAATCGAGTTTTGGCCTTCCTTGCACACATTCCCTTCCCCTTGCTGTCTTTCTGACAAAAATTCTGCCCTTCCCCCCCCCCCTTGGAGCCATGGAGTCATAACCCACTAGGTGGCCGCAAATTCCCACTCTTGTCCTGTAACGAGTGAGAGCAACCAATATCTGCCATACCAAAGGATAGCTATCCTTTCATCCTTGAGGGCTTGCTGGTTAGCCTGCTGTTCTATGGAACATGAAGGAGAGCCAGCTTGCCTCACTGACCTGGATGAATGAGTGCCCTTCATTCTGAGAAGTAATTTGCACATGGGCATTATTGTCCAGAAGGTGGTCAACACAAGAAGGCCCCTTTCCAGGAATACAGAACAAAGTCCTTATTCTGGACTCCTGAGCAAGATCTGGCAGAACCCAATAGCTGCAGCTCACCGTTGCCTCCATAAACTGATGGAAAAACTGGGAGGGATGAAAACAGAAAAATCTGGCTTCTAAAGGAATTATGCAGGATTCCTTCTGCCTGGGCTCCCAGGTATATTCCTTCAGAGGGCTCTCATTGCCTAAGCCCATAGACATTTCATATTCTGGAAACAACCAGGTTGACAGGAGACTGTGCTGAGTTTTTCATTCTCAACATTCTCCAAATCCCATGTGTGTTGAAGAACTCATGCTGTCTGTGTCTCCATTTCTACAACTTAGCCCTTTCTTGGAAAAAATGGATTTGCATGGAATGTATTCAGAGCCAGTGTCTTAGAGTACTATCTTCTTTCAACACATGAGTCTGATGGTGTCCTTGAGGTGTTGAGATAGGTATTGCATTGGTCCCTTCTCAATTTGTTTTCAGAATTGTGTGCCAATTTTCAAAACTTGGCTGTGTGGAAGTGCCCAGGGAGAATGTTGTGATTAGGCTAAGCCTGGCGGTAGGGGAGTATACTGCCTCCTTTGTGGGACAAGAGGATGGAAGACAGCTATCAGCTTTATCAATTTGACACGTGGCCATTTGAATGCAGATCTTGGTACCAACTTGTCATTCCTAATCCATTGCTGCTTTTCTAACTTGGATGCAATTCACACTTCTAGACAATGGGACTATCCACCCAGAAAACAGAGCTCAGCTCGGCGGGGAACAAAAGTACTGGCCAGCGCCATCTCCCTCGCACATCCCCCAGCCAAAATTCCAAAGGGAACCAGTTGCCCTCATGGAACTTCTTGCCCGGGCAAACACCCAATGCTGTGCTCTTATGGATTCATCCCTCAGATGGGTCTGCCTGCCTCCCTCCCGGTGCTGCAGGGCCCCTACTGCAGGGGACCACTGACAGCAAAGCGAGCTAAGCCTGCCTCTCCTGCCGCTGTGAACTTTGTGGATCCACCCCGGCTAATACGCCAGATCCCATAGAAGCAGCATCACGAGACTGGCAGTGTGCAAGTAGCCCAGACAGAGGCCACATCACTCCACAGTGAGTCCCGCCCCTGGGAGAGGGGAAGAAAGGGACACACCAGTCTGACTGTGGCCCCAGTGGTGGGCTGGGGGCAGATATCAGGTCTGACTGCAGCCTCGCCCACCAACACAAGTTACTCCAGACAGCACAGTGCTGCAGTGCCGCACCACTCCAGGGACTATCCAAAATGACTAAACGGAAGAATTATCCTCAAAAGAAACTCCAGAAAGTAGCAACAGCTAACGAATTGACCAAAAAAGACTTAAGCAATGTAACAGAACATGAATTTAAAATATTAGTCATAAAATTAACTGCTGGGCTTGGAAAAAAGTACACAGGAGAGCAGAGAATCTATTGTTACAGAGATCAAGGGACTAAGAAATACTCAGGAGGAGCTGAAAAATGCCATAAATGAGGTGCAAAATAAAATGGAGGTGACCACAGCTTGGATTGGAGAGGCAGAGGAGAGAATAGGTGAATTAGAAGATAAAATTACGGAAAAAGAGGAAGCTGAGAAAAAGAGAGATAAAAAAATCCAGGAGTATGAGTGGAGAAGTAGAGAACTAAGTGATGCTATGAAACGCAACAATATCCGTATAATAGGGATTCCAGAGGAGGGAGAGAGAGAGAAAGGGGCTGAAGATGTACTTGAACAAATCATAGCTGAGAACTTCCTTGATCTGGGGAAGGAAAAAGGCATTGAAATCCAACAGGCACAGAGAACTCCCTTCAGACGTAACTTGAATCGATCTTCTGCACCACAAGTCATAGTGAAACTGGAGAAATACAAGGATAAAGAGAAAATTCTGAAAGCAGCTACGGATAAACACGCTCTAACCTATAAAGGGAGACTGATAAGTCTAGTGACAGATCTATCTACTGAAACTTGGCACGCCAGAAAAGAATGGCAGGAAATCTTCAATGTGATGAACAGGAAACATAGGCATCCAAGAATCCTTTATGCAGCAAGCCATCATTCAGATGGAAGGAGAGATAAAGGTCTTTCCAAACAAACAAAAACTGAAGGAATTCATCACCACTAAAACCAACCCTACAAGGAATCCTAAGGGCGATTCTGTAAGTGAAACGTTGCAAGGACCACAAAGTACCAGAGATATCACTACAAACATGAAACCTACAGACATCACAATGACTCTAAACCCATATCTTTCTATAATAACACTGAATGTAAACAGACGAAATACTCCAACCAAAAGACATAGGGTATCAGAATGGATAAGATAAAAAAACCATGACCCATCTATCTGCTGTCTACAAGAGACTTGTTTTAGACCTGAGAACACCCTCAGATTGAAAGTGAGGGGATGGAGAACTATCATGCTACTGGAAGCCAAAAGAAAGCTGGAGTAGCCATATCTATATCAAACTTGACTTTAAATTAAAGGCTGTAACAGATGAAGAAGGGCATTATATAATAATTGCAGGCTCTATCCATCAGGAAGAGCTAACAATTATAAATGTCTATGCGCCGAATACCGGAGCCCCCAAATATATAAAGCAATTGATCACAATCATAAACAACCTTATTGATAAGAATGTGGTAATTGCAGGGGACTGTAACACTCCACTTACAACAATGGATAGATCATCTAGACACAGGGTCAATAAGGAGACAAGGGCCCTGAATGCTACATTGGATCAGATGGACTTGACAGATATATTTAGAGCTCTTCATCCCAAAGTAACGGAATATACTTTCTACTCGAGTGCACATGGAACATTCTCCAAGAGAGATCACATACTGATAACCAACAAAGAAACTAATGGATAATAATACAATACTAATAGGAGACTTTAACACCCCAGTTACAATGGACATGTCATCTAAACTGAAAACAAACAAGGAAACATGGCTTCGAATGACACACTGGTCCAGGTGGACTTAACAGGTATATTCAGATTGTTCCATCCTAAACACATTCTCTATAAGTGCACATGGGACATTCTCAGAACACGTCACATGTTAGGTCACAAAATAATCCCAAAACACTGAAGTCATTCCATGCACCTTTTCTGCCAACAACACTATGAAACTAGAAGTCAGCCCAAGAAAAAAATCTGGAAAGACCACAAATATACGGAATAACGTGTTACTAAACAACGAATATGTCAGTCAGGAGAAAAAAAGGAAAAAGGAAATTTAAAAGTGCATTGAAAAATCCAAAATCCATAAAGAACTTATGAAACTCAACACCCCAAAACCAAATAATATAGTGAAGAAATGGGCAAAATACATGAATAGACACGTCTCCAGAGAAGACATCCAGATGGCCAACCGACACATGAAAAAATGCACATCACTCATCATCAGGAAAATGCAAATCAAAACGAAAGGAGATAGCATTTCACACCTGTCAGAATGGCTAACATTAGCAACTCAGGCGACAACAGATGTTGGCATGGATGTGGAGAAAGAGGAACTCTCCTGCACTGTTGGTGGGAATGCAAACTGGTGCAGCCATTCTGTAGAACAGTATGGAGGTTCCTCATAAAATAAAAAATAGAACTACCCTACTACCCAGCAATTGCACTACTAGGTATTTATCCAAAGGATATAGGAGTGGTGATTCGAAGGGGAACATGCACCCCAATGTTTATAGAAGCACTATCAACAATAGCCAAAGTATAGAAAAAGCTTGAATGTCCATTGACTGGTGAATGGGTAAAGAAGATGTAGTGTATACATACACAATGGAATACTACTGGGCGATCAAGAATAATGAAATTGTGCCACTTGCAACACCACGGATGGAATTAGAGTATACTGTGTTAAGCGAAATAAGTCAGTCAGAGAAAGAAAATATCATAGGCTATCACTCATACGTGGAATTTGAGAAGCACAAGAGGTGAACATAGGGGAAGGGAAGGAAAATATAAGACAAAAACACAGAGGGAGGCAAACCATAAGAGACTCTTAAGTACAGAGAATAAACTGAGGACTGCTGCAGGGGTGTTGGGTGGGCGGATGGGCTAAATGGGTGATGGTCACTAAGGAAGGCACTTGTAAGGATGAGCACTGGGTGTTACATATGAGTGATGAATCACTGGGTTCTACTCCTGAAACCAATACAACACTGTACGTTAACTTCAATTTAATTGAATAAATTTTAAAAATAAAACAGAATAGAAAGCACAGAGATCCACACATACAAATTCAATTAATCTTCAACTAAGCAGGAAAGAATATCCATTGGGAAAAGACAGTCTCTTCGAAGAAGGGTGTTGGGAAAAGTGCACAGTATCATGCAAAAGAATGAATGTAAACCACTTCCTTACACCATACACTTAAAGAAACAAAACATAGATTAAGGACCTAAATGTGAGACCCAAAGCCATAAAAATCCTAGAACACAGCACAGGTAGTAACTTCTTTGACATCAGCCATGAAAACTTCTTTCAATATATGTCCCCTGAGGCCAGAGAAACTAAAGCAAAAATAAATCTTGGGACTATATCGAGTAAAAAGCTTCTGCACAGTGAAGTAAAAAGTGAACAGTAAAAAGCAACTTATGGAATGGGAGAAGATATTTGCAAATGACCTATCTAATAAAGAGCTAATATCCAAAATACATAGAGAACTGATATATCATAAGGCCCAAGCAACAAATAATCAAATTAAAAACTGGAAAGAACACATGAACAGACACAGGAAAAATGCTTGTCATCACTTACCATCAAGGAAATGCAAAACAAAACCACAATGAGAAACTACCTCACACCTGTCAGAATGGCAAAAATCAAAAATACAAGAAGCAATAAGTGTTGGCAAGGATGTGGAGAAAAGGAAACTGTTCTTGGAAATGCAAAGTGGTGAGGCCACCGTGTAAAACTATGTGGAGTTTCCTCTAAAAGTTAAAAATACAATTACCTCATGATCCAGCATAGCACAACTGGGTATTTATCCAAGGAATAAAAGAACACAAATTCAAGAGGATGCATGCACATTGGCGCTCCTGGGCAGCTCAGTAAGTGAAGCGCCCAACTTCCCCCCAGGTCATGATCTCATGGTGTGTGAATTCAAGCCCCGCGTCAGGCTCTGTTCTGACAGCTCAGAGCCTGGAGCCTGCTTCAGATTCTGTGTCTCCCTCTCTCTCTGCCCCTCACCTGCTCTCTCACTCTATCTCTCTCTTTCAAAAATAAATAAACCTTAAATTTTTTAATGCACACATGAACCAGTGTGTTTATAGCAGCATTGTTTACAATAACCAAGATATGGAAGCAGCCCAAGTATCCATAAATGGATGAATGGATAAAGAGGATGTGACATACATATGATGGAATACTATTCAGCCGTAAGAAGGAATGCAATCTTTCCTTTTGCAAGGACCTGGATGGAGCTAGAGAGTATGATTCTAAGTGAAATATACCAGTCAAAAAAAGACAAATACCATATAATTCTACTCATACATGGGTTTAAGAAACAAACAAGCAAAGGGAAAAAATAAGAGAGAGAGAGAGAGAGAGAGAGTATAGACAATCAGGAAACAGACTCTTTTTTTTTAAGTTCATTTATTTTTTTTAATTTAACATTATCTTTTTAAATTTTTTCAATATATGAAATATTGTCAAATTGGTTTCCTACAACACCCAGTGCTCATCCCAAAAGGTGCCCTCCTCAATACCCATCGCCCACCCTACCCTCCCTCCCACCCCCCATCAACCCTCCGTTTTTTTCTCAGTTTTTAACAGTCTCTTATGCTTTGGCTCCTTCCCACTCTAACCTCTTTTTTTTTTTTTCCTTCCCCTCCCCCATGGGTTTCTGTTAAGTTTCTCAGGATCCGCATAAGAGTGAAAATATATGGTATCTGTCTTTCTCTTTATGGCTTATTTCACTTCGCATCACACCCTCCAGTCCCATCCATGTTGCTACAAAGAGACATATTTCGTTCTTTCTCATGGCCATGTAGTACTCCATTGTGTATATAAACCACCATTTCTTGATCCATTCATCAGTTGATGGACATTTAGGCTCTTTCCATAATTTGGCTATTGTTGAGAGTGCTGCTATAAACATTGGGGTACAAGTGCCCCTATGCATCAGTACTCCTGTATCCCTTGGGTAAATTCCTAGCAGTGCTATTGCTGGGTCATAGGGTAGGTCTATTTTTAATTTTCTGAGGAACCTCCACACTGCTTTCCAGAGCTGCTGCACCAATTTGCATTCCCCCCAACAGTGCAAGAGGGTTTCCGTTTCTCCACATCTTCTCCAGCATCTACCGTCTCCTGATTTGTTCATTTTGGCCACTCTGACTGGCGTGAGGTGATATCTGAGTGTGGTTTGGATTTGTATTTTCCTGATAAGGAGCGACGGTGAGCATCTTTTCATGTGCCTGTTGGCCATCTGGATGTCTTCTTTAGAGAAGTGTCTATTCATGTTTTCTGCCCAAATCTTCACTGGGTTATTTGTTTTTCGGGTGTGGAGTTTGGTGAGCTCTTTATAGATTTTGGATACTAGCCCTTTGTCCGATATGGCATTTGCGAAGATCTTTTCCCGTTCCGTTGGTTGCCTTTTAGTTTTGTTGGTTGTTTCCTTTGCTGTGCAGAAGCTTTTTATCTTCATAAGGTGCCAGTAATTCACTTTTGCTTTTAATTCCCTTGCCTTTGGGGATGTGTCGAGTAAGAGATTGCTACGGCTGAGGTCAGAGAGGTCTTTTCCTGCTTTCTCCTCTAGGGTTTGGATGGTTTCCTGTCTCAAATTCAGGTCCTTTATCCATTTTGAGTTTATTTTTGTGAATGGTGTGAGAACATGGCCTATTTTCAACCTTCTGCCTGTTGCTGTCAAGTTCTCCCAGCACCATTTGTAAAAGAGACTGTCTTTTATCCACTGGATGTTCTTTCCTGCTTTGTCAAAGATTAGTTGGCCATACGTTTGTGGGTCTAGTTCTGGGGTTTCTATTCTATTCCATTGTGTCTATTCCATGTGTCTCTTTTTGTGCCAATACCATGCGGTCTGGATGATTACAGCTTTGTAGTAGAGGCGAAAGTCTGGGATTGTGATGTCTCCTGCTTTGGTCTTCTTCTTCAAAAATGACTTTGGCTATTCGGGGCCTTTTGTGGTCCCATATGAATTTTAGGATTGCCTGTTCTAGTTTCGAGAAGAATGCTGGTGCAATTTTGATTGGGATTGCCTTGAATGTGTACATAGCTTTGGGTAATATTGACATTTTGACAATATTGATTCTTCCAATCCATGAGCAGGGAATGTCTTTCCATTTCTTTATATCTTCTTCAATTACCTTCATAAGCTTTCTATAGTTTTCAGCATACAGATCTTTTACATCTTTGCGTAGATTTATTTGTAGGTATTTTATGCTTCTTGGTGCAATTGTGAATGGGATCAGTTTCTTTATTTGTCTTTCTGTTGCTTCAATGTTAGTGTATAAGGATGCAACTGATTTTTGTACATTGATTTTGTATCCTGCAACTTCGCTGAATTCATGTATCAGTTCTAGCAGACTTTTGGTGGAGTCTATTGGATTTTCCATGTATAATATGTCATCTGAAAAAAGCGAAAGCTTGACTTCATCTTTGCCAATTTTGATACCTTTGATTTCCTTTTGTTGTCTGATTGCTGATGCTAGAACTTCCAACACTATGTTAAACAACACTGGTGAGAGTGGGCATCCCTGTCGTGTTCCTGATCTCAGGGAAAAAGCTCTCAGTTTTTCCCCATTGAGGATGATGTTAGCTGTGGGCTTTTCATAAATGGCTTTTATGATCTTCAAGTACGTTCCTTCTATCCCGACTTTCTCAAGGGTTTTTATTAAGAAAAGGTGCTGGGAGGCGCCTGGGTGGCTCAGTCGGTTAAGCGGCCGACTTCGGCTCAGGTCACGACCTCGCGGTTCGTGAGTTCAAGCCCCGCGTCGGGCTCTGTGCTAACAGCTCAGAGCCTGGAGCCTGTTTCAGATTCCGTGCCTCCTGCTCTCTCTCTGACCCTCCCTTGTTCATGCTCTGTCTCTGTCTCAAAAATAAATAAACGTTTAAAAAAAAAAAAAAGAAAAGAAAGGGTGCTGGATTTTGTCAAAGGCCTTTTCTGCATCGATTGACAGGATCATATGGTTCTTATCTTTTCTTTTATTGATGTGATGTATCACGTTGATTGATTTGCGAATGTTGAACCAGCCCTGCATCCCAGGAATGAATCCCAGTTGATCATGGTGAATAATTCTTTTTATACGCTGTTGAATTCTATTTGCTAGTATCTTATTGAGAATTTTTGCATCTATATTCATCAGGAATATTGGCCTGTAGTTCTCTTTTTTTACTGCGTCTCTGTCTGGTTTAGGAATCAAAGTAATACTGGCTTCATAGAATGAGTCTGGAAGTTTTCCTTCCCTTTCTATTTCTTGGAATAGCTTGAAAAGTATAGATATTATCTCTGCTTGAAACGTCTGGTAGAACTCCCCTGGGAAGCCATCTGGTCCTGGACTCTTATTTGTTGGGAGATTTTTGATAACCGATTCAATTTCTTCGCCGGTGATGGGTCTGTTCAAGCTTTCTATTTCCTCCTGATTGAGTTTCGGAAGAGTGTGGGTGTTTAGGAATTTGTCCATTTCTTCCAGGTTGTCCAGTTCGTTGGCATACAATTTTTCATAGTATTCCCCGATAATTGCTTGTATCTCTGAGGGATTGGTTGTAATCATTCCATTTTCATTCATGATTTTATCTATTTGGGTCATCTCCCTTTTCTTTTTGAGAAGCCTGGCTAGAGTTTTTTCGATTTTGTTTATTTTTTTCAAAAAAAACCAACTCTTGGTTTCGTTGATCTGCTCTACCGTTTATTTAGATTCTATATTGTTTATTTCTGCTATGATCGTTATTATTTCTCTTCTGCTGGGTTTAGGCTGCCTTTGCTGTTCTGCTTCTATTTCCTTTAGGTGTGCTGTTAGATTTTGTATTTGGGATTTTTCTTGTTTCTTGAGATAGGCCTGGATTGCGATGTATTTTCCTCTCAGGACTGCCTTCGCTGAATCCCAAAGCATTTGGATGGTTGTATTTTCATTTTCATTTGTTTCCACATATATTTTTAAATTTCTTCTCTAATTGCCCGGTTGACCCACTCATTCTTTAGTAGGGTGATCTTTAACCTCCATGCTTTTGGAGGTTTTCCAGACTTTTTCCTGTGGTTGATTTCAAGCTTCATAGCATTGTGGTCTGAAAGTTTGCATGGTATAATTTCAATTCTTGTATACTTATGAAGGGCTGTTTTGTGACCCAGTATATGATCTATCTTGGAGAATGTTCCATGTGCACTCGAGTAGAAAGTATATTCTGTTGCTTTGGGATGCAGAGTTCTAAATATATCTGTCAAGTCCATCTGATCCAATGTAGCATTCAGGGCCCTTGTTCCTTTATTGACCGTGTGTCTAGATGATCTATCCTTTTCTGTAAGTGGGGTGTTAAAGTCCCCTGCAATTACCACATTCTTATCAATAAGGTTGCTTATGTTTATGAGTAATTGTTTTATATATTTGGGGGCTCCGGTATTCAGCGCATAGACATTTATAATTGTTAGCTCTTCTGATGGATGGATAGACCCTGTAATTATTATATAATGCCCTTCTTCATCTCTTGTTACAGCCTTTCATTTAAAGTCTAGTTTGTCTGATATAAGTATGGCTACTCCAGCTTTCTTTTTGGCTTCCAGTAGCATGATAGATAGTTCTCCATCGCCTCACTCTCAATCTGAAGGTGTCCTCGGATCTAAAATGAGTCTCTTGTAGACAGCAAATAGATGGGTCTTGTTTTTTATCCATTCTGATACCCTATGTCTTTTGGTTGGCGCATGTAATCCATTTACATTCAGTGTTATTCATAGAAAGATACGGGTTTAGAATCACTGTGATGTCTGTATGTTTTATGCTTGTAGTGATGTCTCTGGTACTTTGTCTCACAGGATCCCCCTTAGGATTTCTTGTAGGGCTGGTTTAGTGGTGACAAATTCCTTCAGTTTTTGTTTGGGAAGACCTTGATCTCTCCTTCTAGTCTAAATGACAGACTTGCTGGATAAAGGATTTTCGGCTGCATATTTTTTCTGTTCAGCACACTGAAGATCTCGTGCCAATTCTTTCTGGCCTGCCAAGTTTCAGAAGAGAGATCAGTCACGAGTCTTATAGGTCTCCCTTTATATGTGAGGGCACGTTTATCCCTTGCTGCTTTCAGAATTTTCTCTTTATCCTTGTATTTTGCCAGTTTCACTATGATATGTCGTGCAGAAAGATCGATTCAAGTTACGTCTGAAGGGAGTTCTGTGTGCTTCTTGGATTTCAATGCCTTTTTCCTTCCCCAGTTCAGGGAAGTTCTCAGCTATAATTTCTTCAAGTACCCCTTCAGCACCTTTCCCTCTCTCTTCCTCCTCTGGGATACCAATTATGCGTATATTATTTCTTTCTAGTGTATCACTTAGTTCTCTAATTTTCCCCTCATACCTCATACTCCTGGATTTTTTTATCTCTCTCTTTTTCTCAGCTTCCTCTTTTTCCATAACTTTATCTTCTAGTTCACCTATTCTCTCCTCTGCCTCTTCAATCCGAGCCGTCGTCTGTCATTTCCATTTTGTTTTGCATTTCGTTTAAAGTGTTTTTCAGCTCCTCCTGACTGTTCTTTAGTCCCTTGATCTCTGTAGCAAGAGATTCTCTGCTGTCCTCTATACTGTTTTCAAGCCCAGCGATTAATTTTATGACTATTATTCTAAATTCACTTTCCGTTATATTATTTAAATCCTTTTTGATCAGTTTCATTAGCTGTTATTTTCCTGGAGATTCTTCTGAGGGGCATTCTTCCGTTTGGTCATTTTGGATAGTCCCTGGAGTGGTGCGGGACCTGCAGGGCACTTCCCCTGTGCTGTGGTGTATAACTGGAGTTGGTGGGCGGGGCCGCAGTCAGACCTGATGTCTGCCCCCAGCCCACCACTGGGGCCCCAGTCAGACTGGTGTGTGCCTTCTCTTCCCCTCTCCTAGGTGCAGGATTCACTGTGGGGTGGCGTGGCCCGTCTGGGGTACTTGCACACTGCCAGGCTTGTGGTGCTGGGGATATCTGGCGTATGAGCTGGGGTGGGTAGGCAAGGTGCACGGGGGCAGGAGGGGCAGGCTTATTAGCTTGCTTCTCCTTAGGTGATCCACTTCAGTAAGGGGGCCCTGTGGCAGCGGGAGGGAGTCAGATCTGCTGCTGGAGGTTTGGCTCTGCAGAAGCACGGCGTTGGGTGTTTGCGCTGTAGGGAGCAAGTTCCCTGGCAGGAAAATGGTTCCCTTTGGGATTTTGGCTGGGGGATGGGCGGGGGAGATGGCGCTGCGCGAGCGCCTTTGTTCCCCGTCAAACTGAGCTCTGTTGTCGCGGGGGCTCAGCAAACTCTCCCTCCCTTTGTCCTCCAGCCTTCCCAATTTCTGAGCAGAGCTGTTAAATTATGACCTCCCAGATGCTAAGTCATGCTTGCTGTCGGAACACACTTCGTCCGGGCCCCTCCGCTTTTGCCAGCCAGACTCGGGGGCTCTGCTTGGCCGGAGGCTGCCCCTCCGCCCCGGCTCCCTCCCACCAGGTCCGTGGGGCGCGCACCGCCTCGCAGCCCTTCCTACCCTCTTCAGGGGGCCTCTAGTCTGCGCCTGGGCTCCAGAGGGACTCCATTCTGCTAGGCTTCTGGTGGTTTTCTGGGTTATTTAGGCAGGTGTAGGTGGAATCGAAGTGATCAGCAGGACGTTGCGGTGAGCCCAGCGTCCTCCTACACCGCCATCTTCTTTCCCTCTCAGGAAACAGACTCTTAAAGAGAGTACAATGAAAGAAGATGGCGGTGTAGGAGGACGCTGGGCTCACCGCACGTCCTGCTGATCACTTCGATTCCACCTACACCTGCCTAAATAACCCAGAAAACCACCAGAAGCCTAGCAGAATGGAGTCTCTGGAGCCAGGCGCAGACTAGAGGCCCCCTGAAGAGGGTAGGAAGGGCTGCGAGGCGGTGCGCGCCCCACGGACTGGTGGGAGGGAGCCGGGGCGGAGGGGCAGCCTGCCGGCCAAGCAGAGCCCCCGAGTCTGGCTGGCAAAAGCGGAGGGGCCGGACGAAGTGTGTTCCGACAGCAAGCATGACTTAGCATCTGGGAGGTCATAAGTTAACAGCTCTGCTCAGAAATTGGGAAGGCTGGAGGACAAAGGGAGGGAGAGTTGCTGAGCCCCGCGACAACAGAGCTCAGTTTGACGGGGAACAAAGGCGCTCGCCAGCGCCATCTCCCCCGCCCATCCCCCAGCCAAAATCCCAAAGGGAACCATTTCCTGCCAGGGAACTTGCTCCCTCAGCGCAAACACCCAACGCCGTGCTTCTGCAGAGCCAAACCTCCAGCAGCAGATCTGACTCCCTCCCGCTGCCACAGGGCCCCTCCTGAAGTGGATCACCTAAGGAGAAGCAAGCTAATAAGCCTGCCCCTCCTGCCCCCGTGCACCTTGCCTACCCACCCCAGCTCATACGCCAGATCCCCAGCACCACAAGCCTGGCAGTGTGCAAGTACCCCAGACGGGCCACGCCACCCCACAGTGAATCCTGCACCTAGGAGAGGGGAAGAGAAGGCACACACCAGTCTGACTGGGGCCCCAGTGGTGGGCTGGGGGCAGACATCAGGTCTGACTGCGGCCCCGCCCACCAACTCCAGTTATACACCACAGCACAGGGGAAGTGCCCTGCAGGTCCGCACCACTCCAGGGACTATCCAAAATGACCAAACGGAAGAATGCCCCTCAGAAGAATCTCCAGGAAATAACAGCTAATGAACTGATCAAAAAGGATTTAAATAATATAACGGAAAGTGAATTTAGAATAATAGTCATAAAATTAATCGCTGGGCTTGAAAACAGTATAGAGGACAGCAGAGAATCTCTTGCTACAGAGATCAAGGGACTAAAGAACAGTCAGGAGGAGCTGAAAAACACTTTAAACGAAATGCAAAACAAAATGGAAATGACGACGGCTCGGATTGAAGAGGCAGAGGAGAGAATAGGTGAACTAGAAGATAAAGTTATGGAAAAAGAGGAAGCTGAGAAAAAGAGAGATAAAAAAATCCAGGAGTATGAGGTATGAGGGGAAAATTAGAGAACTAAGTGATACACTAGAAAGAAATAATATACGCATAATTGGTATCCCAGAGGAGGAAGAGAGAGGGAAAGGTGCTGAAGGGGTACTTGAAGAAATTATAGCTGAGAACTTCCCTGAACTGGGGAAGGAAAAAGGCATTGAAATCCAAGAAGCACACAGAACTCCCTTCAGACGTAACTTGAATCGATCTTCTGCACGACATATCATAGTGAAACTGGCAAAATACAAGGATAAAGAGAAAATTCTGAAAGCAGCAAGGGATAAACGTGCCCTCACATATAAAGGGAGACCTATAAGACTCGTGACTGATCTCTCTTCTGAAACTTGGCAGGCCAGAAAGAATTGGCACGAGATCTTCAGTGTGCTGAACAGAAAAAATATGCAGCCGAAAATCCTTTATCCAGCAAGTCTGTCATTTAGACTAGAAGGAGAGATCAAGGTCTTCCCAAACAAAAACTGAAGGAATTTGTCACCACTAAACCAGCCCTACAAGAAATCCTAAGGGGGATCCTGTGAGACAAAGTACCAGAGACATCACTACAAGCATAAAACATACAGACATCACAGTGATTCTAAACCCGTATCTTTCTATGATAACACTGAATGTAAATGGATTACATGCGCCAACCAAAAGACATAGGGTATCAGAATGGATAAAAAACAAGACCCATCTATTTGCTGTCTACAAGAGACTCATTTTAGATCCGAGGACACCTTCAGATTGAGAGTGAGGCGATGGAGAACTATCTATCATGCTACTGGAAGCCAAAAGAAAGCTGGAGTAGCCATACTTATATCAGACAAACTAGACTTTAAATGAAAGGCTGTAACAAGAGATGAAGAAGGGCATTATATAATAATTACAGGGTCTATCCATCCATCAGGAAGAGCTAACAATTATAAATGTCTATGCGCTGAATACCGGAGCCCCCAAATATATAAAACAATTACTCATAAACATAAGCAACCTTATTGATAAGAATGTGGTAATTGCAGGGGACTTTAACACCCCACTTACAGAAAAGGATAGATCATCTAGACACACGGTCAATAAAGGAACAAGGGCCCTGAATGCTACATTGGATCAGATGGACTTGACAGATATATTTAGAACTCTGCATCCCAAAGCAACAGAATATACTTTCTACTCGAGTGCACATGGAACATTCTCCAAGATAGATCATATACTGGGTCACAAAACAGCCCTTCATAAGTATACAAGAATTGAAATTATACCATGCAAACTTTCAGACCACAATGCTATGAAGCTTGAAATCAACCACAGGAAAAAGTCTGGAAAACCTCCAAAAGCATGGAGGTTAAAGATCACCCTACTAAAGAATGAGTGGGTCAACCGGGCAATTAGAGAAGAAATTTAAAAATATATGTGGAAACAAATGAAAATGAAAATACAACCATCCAAATGCTTTGGGATTCAGCGAAGGCAGTCCTGAGAGGAAAATACATCGCAATCCAGGCCTATCTCAAGAAACAAGAAAAATCCCAAATACAAAATCTAACAGCACACCTAAAGGAAATAGAAGCAGAACAGCAAAGGCAGCCTAAACCCAGCAGAAGAGAAATAATAACGATCATAGCAGAAATAAACAATATAGAATCTAAATAAACGGTAGAGCAGATCAACGAAACCAAGAGTTGGTTTTTTTGAAAAAAATAAACAAAATCGAAAAAACTCTAGCCAGGCTTCTCAAAAAGAAAAGGGAGATGACCCAAATAGATAAAATCATGAATGAAAATGGAATGATTACAACCAATCCCTCAGAGATACAAGCAATTATCGGGGAATACTATGAAAAATTGTATGCCAACGAACTGGACAACCTGGAAGAAATGGACAAATTCCTAAACACCCACACTCTTCCGAAACTCAATCAGGAGGAAATAGAAAGCTTGAACAGACCCATCACCGGCGAAGAAATTGAATCGGTTATCAAAAATCTCCCAACAAATAAGAGTCCAGGACCAGATGGCTTCCCAGGGGAGTTCTACCAGACGTTTCAAGCAGAGATAATATCTATACTTTTCAAGCTATTCCAAGAAATAGAAAGGGAAGGAAAACTTCCAGACTCATTCTATGAAGCCAGTATTACTTTGATTCCTAAACCAGACAGAGACGCAGTAAAAAAAGAGAACTACAGGCCAATATTCCTGATGAATATAGATGCAAAAATTCTCAATAAGATACTAGCAAATAGAATTCAACAGCGTATAAAAAGAATTATTCACCATGATCAACTGGGATTCATTCCTGGGATGCAGGGCTGGTTCAACATTCGCAAATCAATCAACGTGATACATCACATCAATAAAAGAAAAGATAAGAACCATATGATCCTGTCAATCGATGCAGAAAAGGCCTTTGACAAAATCCAGCACCCTTTCTTTTCTTTTTTTTTTTTTTAAACGTTTATTTATTTTTGAGACAGAGACAGAGCATGAACAAGGGAGGGTCAGAGAGAGAGCAGGAGGCACGGAATCTGAAACAGGCTCCAGGCTCTGAGCTGTTAGCACAGAGCCCGACGCGGGGCTTGAACTCACGAACCGCGAGGTCGTGACCTGAGCCGAAGTCGGCCGCTTAACCGACTGAGCCACCCAGGCGCCTCCCAGCACCTTTTCTTAATAAAAACCCTTGAGAAAGTCGGGATAGAAGGAACGTACTTGAAGATCATAAAAGCCATTTATGAAAAGCCCACAGCTAACATCATCCTCAATGGGGAAAAACTGAGAGCTTTTTCCCTGAGATCAGGAACACGACAGGGATGCCCACTCTCACCAGTGTTGTTTAACATAGTGTTGGAAGTTCTAGCATCAGCAATCAGACAACAAAAGGAAATCAAAGGTATCAAAATTGGCAAAGATGAAGTCAAGCTTTCGCTTTTTTCAGATGACATATTATACATGGAAAATCCAATAGACTCCACCAAAAGTCTGCTAGAACTGATACATGAATTCAGCGAAGTTGCAGGATACAAAATCAATGTACAAAAATCAGTTGCATCCTTATACACTAACATTGAAGCAACAGAAAGACAAATAAAGAAACTGATCCCATTCACAATTGCACCAAGAAGCATAAAATACCTACAAATAAATCTACGCAAAGATGTAAAAGATCTGTATGCTGAAAACTATAGAAAGCTTATGAAGGTAATTGAAGAAGATATAAAGAAATGGAAAGACATTCCCTGCTCATGGATTGGAAGAATCAATATTGTCAAAATGTCAATATTACCCAAAGCTATGTACACATTCAAGGCAATCCCAATCAAAATTGCACCAGCATTCTTCTCGAAACTAGAACAGGCAATCCTAAAATTCATATGGGACCACAAAAGGCCCCGAATAGCCAAAGTCATTTTGAAGAAGAAGACCAAAGCAGGAGACATCACAATCCCAGACTTTCGCCTCTACTACAAAGCTGTAATCATCCAGACCGCATGGTATTGGCACAAAAAGAGACACATGGAATAGACACAATGGAATAGAATAGAAACCCCAGAACTAGACCCACAAACGTATGGCCAACTAATCTTTGACAAAGCAGGAAAGAACATCCAGTGGATAAAAGACAGTCTCTTTTACAAATGGTGCTGGGAGAACTTGACAGCAACAGGCAGAAGGTTGAAAATAGGCCATGTTCTCACACCATTCACAAAAATAAACTCAAAATGGATAAAGGACCTGAATTTGAGACAGGAAACCATCCAAACCCTAGAGGAGAAAGCAGGAAAAGACCTCTCTGACCTCAGCCGTAGCAATCTCTTACTCGACACATCCCCAAAGGCAAGGGAATTAAAAGCAAAAGTGAATTACTGGCACCTTATGAAGATAAAAAGCTTCTGCACAGCAAAGGAAACAACCAACAAAACTAAAAGGCAACCAACGGAACGGGAAAAGATCTTCGCAAATGCCATATCGGACAAAGGGCTAGTATCCAAAATCTATAAAGAGCTCACCAAACTCCACACCCGAAAAACAAATAACCCAGTGAAGATTTGGGCAGAAAACATGAATAGACACTTCTCTAAAGAAGACATCCAGATGGCCAACAGGCACATGAAAAGATGCTCACCGTCGCTCCTTATCAGGAAAATACAAATCCAAACCACACTCAGATATCACCTCACGCCAGTCAGAGTGGCCAAAATGAACAAATCAGGAGACGGTAGATGCTGGAGAAGATGTGGAGAAACGGAAACCCTCTTGCACTGTTGGGGGGAATGCAAATTGGTGCAGCAGCTCTGGAAAGCAGTGTGGAGGTTCCTCAGAAAATTAAAAATAGACCTACCCTATGACCCAGCAATAGCACTGCTAGGAATTTACCCAAGGGATACAGGAGTACTGATGCATAGGGGCACTTGTACCCCAATGTTTATAGCAGCACTCTCAACAATAGCCAAATTATGGAAAGAGCCTAAATGTCCATCAACTGATGAATGGATCAAGAAATGGTGGTTTATATACACAATGGAGTACTACATGGCCATGAGAAAGAACGAAATATGTCTCTTTGTAGCAACATGGATGGGACTGGAGGGTGTGATGCGAAGTGAAATAAGCCATAAAGAGAAAGACAGATACCATATATTTTCACTCTTATGCGGATCCTGAGAAACTTAACAGAAACCCATGGGGGAGGGGAAGGAAAAAAAAAAAAGAGGTTAGAGTGGGAAGGAGCCAAAGCATAAGAGACTGTTAAAAACTGAGAAAAAAACGGAGGGTTGATGGGGGGTGGGAGGGAGGGTAGGGTGGGCGATGGGTATTGAGGAGGGCACCTTTTGGGATGAGCACTGGGTGTTGTAGGAAACCAATTTGACAATATTTCATATATTGAAAAAATTTAAAAAGATAATGTTAAATTAAAAAAAATAAATGAACTTAAAAAAAAAGAGTCTGTTTCCTGATTGTCTATACTCTCTCTCTCTCTCTCTCTCTCTCTCTTATTTTTTCCCTTTGCTTGTTTGTTTCTTAAACCCATGTATGAGTAGAATTATATGGTATTTGTCTTTTTTTGACTGGTATATTTCACTTAGAATCATACTCTCTAGCTCCATCCAGGTCCTTGCAAAAGGAAAGATTGCATTCCTTCTTACGGCTGAATAGTATTCCATCATATGTATGTCACATCCTCTTTATCCATTCATCCATTTATGGATACTTGGGCTGCTTCCATATCTTGGTTATTGTAAACAATGCTGCTATAAACACACTGGTTCATGTGTGCATTAAAAAATTTAAGGTTTATTTATTTTTGAAAGAGAGAGATAGAGTGAGAGAGCAGGTGAGGGGCAGAGAGAGAGGGAGACACAGAATCTGAAGCAGGCTCCAGGCTCTGAGCTGTCAGAACAGAGCCTGACGCGGGGCTTGAATTCACACACCATGAGATCATGACCTGGGGGGAAGTTGGGCGCTTCACTTACTGAGCTGCCCAGGAGCGCCAATGTGCATGCATCCTCTTGAATTTGTGTTCTTTTATTCCTTGGATAAATACCCAGTTGTGCTATGCTGGATCATGAGGTAATTGTATTTTTAACTTTTAGAGGAAACTCCACATAGTTTTACACGGTGGCCTCACCACTTTGCATTTCCAAGAACAGTTTCCTTTTCTCCACATCCTTGCCAACACTTATTGCTTCTTGTATTTTTGATTTTTGCCATTCTGACAGGTGTGAGGTAGTTTCTCATTGTGGTTTTGTTTTGCATTTCCTTGATGGTAAGTGATGACAAGCATTTTTCCTGTGTCTGTTACCATCTGTATGTCTTCTTTGGAGAAATGTCTGTTCATGTTTTCTTTCCAGTTTTTAATTTGATTATTTGTTGCTTGGGCCTTATGATATATCAGTTCTCTATGTATTTTGGATATTAGCTCTTTATTAGATAGGTCATTTGCAAATATCTTCTCCCATTCCATAAGTTGCTTTTTACTGTTCACTTTTTACTTCACTGTGCAGAAGCTTTTTACTCGATATAGTCCCAAGATTTATTTTTGCTTTAGTTTCTCTGGCCTCAGGGGACATATATTGAAAGAAGTTTTCATGGCTGATGTCAAAGAAGTTACTACCTGTGCTGTGTTCTAGGATTTTTATGGCTTTGGGTCTCACATTTAGGTCCTTAATCTATGTTTTGTTTCTTTAAGTGTATGGTGTAAGGAAGTGGTTTACATTCATTCTTTTGCATGATACTGTGCACTTTTCCCAACACCCTTCTTCGAAGAGACTGTCTTTTCCCAATGGATATTCTTTCCTGCTTAGTTGAAGATTAATTGAATTTGTATGTGTGGATCTCTGTGCTTTCTATTCTGTTTTATTTTTAAAATTTATTCAATTAAATTGAAGTTAACGTACAGTGTTGTATTGGTTTCAGGAGTAGAACCCAGTGATTCATCACTCATATGTAACACCCAGTGCTCATCCTTACAAGTGCCTTCCTTAGTGACCATCACCCATTTAGCCCATCCGCCCACCCAACACCCCTGCAGCAGTCCTCAGTTTATTCTCTGTACTTAAGAGTCTCTTATGGTTTGCCTCCCTCTGTGTTTTTGTCTTATATTTTCCTTCCCTTCCCCTATGTTCACCTCTTGTGCTTCTCAAATTCCACGTATGAGTGATAGCCTATAATATTTTCTTTCTCTGACTGACTTATTTCGCTTAACACAGTATACTCTAATTCCATCCGTGGTGTTGCAAGTGGCACAATTTCATTATTCTTGATCGCCCAGTAGTATTCCATTGTGTATGTATACACTACATCTTCTTTACCCATTCACCAGTCAATGGACATTCAAGCTTTTTCTATACTTTGGCTATTGTTGATAGTGCTTCTATAAACATTGGGGTGCATGTTCCCCTTCGAATCACCACTCCTATATCCTTTGGATAAATACCTAGTAGTGCAATTGCTGGGTAGTAGGGTAGTTCTATTTTTTATTTTATGAGGAACCTCCATACTGTTCTACAGAATGGCTGCACCAGTTTGCATTCCCACCAACAGTGCAGGAGAGTTCCTCTTTCTCCACATCCATGCCAACATCTGTTGTCGCCTGAGTTGCTAATGTTAGCCATTCTGACAGGTGTGAAATGCTATCTCCTTTCGTTTTGATTTGCATTTTCCTGATGATGAGTGATGTTGTGCATTTTTTCATGTGTCGGTTGGCCATCTGGATGTCTTCTCTGGAGACGTGTCTATTCATGTATTTTGCCCATTTCTTCACTATATTATTTGGTTTTGGGGTGTTGAGTTTCATAAGTTCTTTATGGATTTTGGATTTTTCAATGCACTTTTAAATTTCCTTTTTCCTTTTTTTCTCCTGACTGACATATTCGTTGTTTAGTAACACGTTATTCCGTATATTTGTGGTCTTTCCAGATTTTTTTCTTGGGCTGACTTCTAGTTTCATAGTGTTGTTGGCAGAAAAGGTGCATGGAATGACTTCAGTGTTTTGGGATTATTTTGTGACCTAACATGTGACGTGTTCTGAGAATGTCCCATGTGCACTTATAGAGAATGTGTTTAGGATGGAACAATCTGAATATACCTGTTAAGTCCACCTGGACCAGTGTGTCATTCGAAGCCATGTTTCCTTGTTTGTTTTCAGTTTAGATGACATGTCCATTGTAACTGGGGTGTTAAAGTCTCCTATTAGTATTGTATTATTATCCATTAGTTTCTTTGTTGGTTATCAGTATGTGATCTCTCTTGGAGAATGTTCCATGTGCACTCGAGTAGAAAGTATATTCCGTTACTTTGGGATGAAGAGCTCTAAATATATCTGTCAAGTCCATCTGATCCAATGTAGCATTCAGGGCCCTTGTCTCCTTATTGACCCTGTGTCTAGATGATCTATCCATTGTTGTAAGTGGAGTGTTACAGTCCCCTGCAATTACCACATTCTTATCAATAAGGTTGTTTATGATTGTGATCAATTGCTTTATATATTTGGGGGCTCCGGTATTCGGCGCATAGACATTTATAATTGTTAGCTCTTCCTGATGGATAGAGCCTGCAATTATTATATAATGCCCTTCTTCATCTGTTACAGCCTTTAATTTAAAGTCAAGTTTGATATAGATATGGCTACTCCAGCTTTCTTTTGGCTTCCAGTAGCATGATAGTTCTCCATCCCCTCACTTTCAATCTGAGGGTGTTCTCAGGTCTAAAACAAGTCTCTTGTAGACAGCAGATAGATGGGTCATGGTTTTTTTATCTTATCCATTCTGATACCCTATGTCTTTTGGTTGGAGTATTTCGTCTGTTTACATTCAGTGTTATTATAGAAAGATATGGGTTTAGAGTCATTGTGATGTCTGTAGGTTTCATGTTTGTAGTGATATCTCTGGTACTTTGTGGTCCTTGCAACGTTTCACTTACAGAATCGCCCTTAGGATTCCTTGTAGGGTTGGTTTTAGTGGTGATGAATTCCTTCAGTTTTTGTTTGTTTGGAAAGACCTTTATCTCTCCTTCCATCTGAATGATGGCTTGCTGCATAAAGGATTCTTGGATGCCTATGTTTCCTGTTCATCACATTGAAGATTTCCTGCCATTCTTTTCTGGCGTGCCAAGTTTCAGTAGATAGATCTGTCACTAGACTTATCAGTCTCCCTTTATAGGTTAGAGCGTGTTTATCCGTAGCTGCTTTCAGAATTTTCTCTTTATCCTTGTATTTCTCCAGTTTCACTATGACTTGTGGTGCAGAAGATCGATTCAAGTTACGTCTGAAGGGAGTTCTCTGTGCCTGTTGGATTTCAATGCCTTTTTCCTTCCCCAGATCAAGGAAGTTCTCAGCTATGATTTGTTCAAGTACATCTTCAGCCCCTTTCTCTCTCTCTCCCTCCTCTGGAATCCCTATTATACGGATATTGTTGCGTTTCATAGCATCACTTAGTTCTCTACTTCTCCACTCATACTCCTGGATTTTTTTATCTCTCTTTTTCTCAGCTTCCTCTTTTTCCGTAATTTTATCTTCTAATTCACCTATTCTCTCCTCTGCCTCTCCAATCCAAGCTGTGGTCACCTCCATTTTATTTTGCACCTCATTTATGGCATTTTTCAGCTCCTCCTGAGTATTTCTTAGTCCCTTGATCTCTGTAACAATAGATTCTCTGCTCTCCTGTGTACTTTTTTCCAAGCCCAGCAGTTAATTTTATGACTAATATTTTAAATTCATGTTCTGTTACATTGCTTAAGTCTTTTTTGGTCAATTCGTTAGCTGTTGCTACTTTCTGGAGTTTCTTTTGAGGATAATTCTTCCGTTTAGTCATTTTGGATAGTCCCTGGAGTGGTGCGGCACTGCAGCACTGTGCTGTCTGGAGTAACTTGTGTTGGTGGGCGAGGCTGCAGTCAGACCTGATATCTGCCCCCAGCCCACCACTGGGGCCACAGTCAGACTGGTGTGTCCCTTTCTTCCCCTCTCCCAGGGGCGGGACTCACTGTGGAGTGATGTGGCCTCTGTCTGGGCTACTTGCACACTGCCAGTCTCGTGATGCTGCTTCTATGGGATCTGGCGTATTAGCCGGGGTGGATCCACAAAGTTCACAGCGGCAGGAGAGGCAGGCTTAGCTCGCTTTGCTGTCAGTGGTCCCCTGCAGTAGGGGCCCTGCAGCACCGGGAGGGAGGCAGGCAGACCCATCTGAGGGATGAATCCATAAGAGCACAGCATTGGGTGTTTGCCCGGGGCAAGAAGTTCCATGAGGGCAACTGGTTCCCTTTGGAATTTTGGCTGGGGGATGTGCGAGGG
Organism: Panthera leo; assembly: GCF_018350215.1. Classification (NCBI taxonomy): domain Eukaryota; kingdom Metazoa; phylum Chordata; class Mammalia; order Carnivora; family Felidae; genus Panthera; species Panthera leo. Next base: position 16,378,996 of record NC_056694.1, on the reverse strand, counting down.
AGATGGCGCTGGCCAGTACTTTTGTTCCCCGCCGAGCTGAGCTCTGTTTTCTGGGTGGATAGTCCCATTGTCTAGAAGTGTGAATTGCATCCAAGTTAGAAAAGCAGCAATGGATTAGGAATGACAAGTTGGTACCAAGATCTGCATTCAAATGGCCACGTGTCAAATTGATAAAGCTGATAGCTGTCTTCCATCCTCTTGTCCCACAAAGGAGGCAGTATACTCCCCTACCGCCAGGCTTAGCCTAATCACAACATTCTCCCTGGGCACTTCCACACAGCCAAGTTTTGAAAATTGGCACACAATTCTGAAAACAAATTGAGAAGGGACCAATGCAATACCTATCTCAACACCTCAAGGACACCATCAGACTCATGTGTTGAAAGAAGATAGTACTCTAAGACACTGGCTCTGAATACATTCCATGCAAATCCATTTTTTCCAAGAAAGGGCTAAGTTGTAGAAATGGAGACGCAGACAGCATGAGTTCTTCAACACACATGGGATTTGGAGAATGTTGAGAATGAAAAACTCAGCACAGTCTCCTGTCAACCTGGTTGTTTCCAGAATATGAAATGTCTATGGGCTTAGGCAATGAGAGCCCTCTGAAGGAATATACCTGGGAGCCCAGGCAGAAGGAATCCTGCATAATTCCTTTAGAAGCCAGATTTTTCTGTTTTCATCCCTCCCAGTTTTTCCATCAGTTTATGGAGGCAACGGTGAGCTGCAGCTATTGGGTTCTGCCAGATCTTGCTCAGGAGTCCAGAATAAGGACTTTGTTCTGTATTCCTGGAAAGGGGCCTTCTTGTGTTGACCACCTTCTGGACAATAATGCCCATGTGCAAATTACTTCTCAGAATGAAGGGCACTCATTCATCCAGGTCAGTGAGGCAAGCTGGCTCTCCTTCATGTTCCATAGAACAGCAGGCTAACCAGCAAGCCCTCAAGGATGAAAGGATAGCTATCCTTTGGTATGGCAGATATTGGTTGCTCTCACTCGTTACAGGACAAGAGTGGGAATTTGCGGCCACCTAGTGGGTTATGACTCCATGGCTCCAAGGGGGGGGGGGAAGGGCAGAATTTTTGTCAGAAAGACAGCAAGGGGAAGGGAATGTGTGCAAGGAAGGCCAAAACTCGATTTTCCAATGGCAATTGGGATCAATCTGGAAAGGAGATAACTTAAATTCATTTGCCCTTGGACCAGAAGGAGACCAGTTCCCTCCCAAATGTCTACTTCAGCTTACACATAAACAAGCCTCCTGAGCACCTTCGAATGCCTTGGGCCCCAGGATGGCCACATACTTCTGAAACTCAAGTAAGCAATAAGGAGCCCTGTGTAAAATTCTCTCCCTCAGTCACAAGGACTAGATCAGACTCCCAGCTGGAAGGCAGAGTGTGTGAACTGAGTCCAAGTAAGAAAAACATCCATCGGTGAGGGATGACAACAAAGTGAGTCAAGGTTCTGCATTCAAATGGGCACGGGTCAAATCGAGGATGGCTATATCTATCCTACTGTCCTCTTGTCCCATCAGGAAGTGGGATCCTCCTATAAACTTTGGCTTAGCCTACCCAAGGGCATTCTCTGTGGGCACCTTGACACACCCTAGGTTTGGAGGTTGCCACATAATTGTGAAAGCCAATTGAAAAGGGCCCGATGCAATACATATCTCACCATCACAAGGAAACCACCAGACTTCCAAGCTGAAAGTCTGAAAGTTAAATTTCACATATGCATGAAAATGTATACTTGTCTTTCTCAGGTGGACTCGTTTTGCTTAGCATAATACATTCTAGTTAAAGCTAAATAGCTACAAATGGCTAGACTCCATGCATTTTGATGTCTAAGTGATATTCTTATCAAGATAAAAAGCTTTTGCACAGTGAAGGAAACAATCAAAAGAACTAAACCTGCCTATGGAATGGGAGAAGATATTTGAAAATGGCATATGATAAAGTGTTAGTATCCAAAATCTAGAAACAACATATCAAACTCAACACCCAAAAAACCAAACAGCCCACTTATGAACTGGGAAAAGACATGAATAGACACTTTTCCAAAGAAGACTTCTACACAGCCAACAGACACGTGGAAAGATGGTCAACATCACTCATCATTAGGGAATGCAAAGCAAAACCATGATGCCATACCACCTCACACCTGTTAGAATGGGTAACATTAACAACACATGAAACACCAGTTGTTGGTGAGGTTATGGAGAAAGGGGAACACTCTTGCACTTCTGGCTGAAATGCAAACTAGTGCAGTGCCTATGTTATGATTTTTTTAAGGAAAATGTGAGAGAGCACTCCTTCTATGCTTACTTGTTCTCATTTCTGTGTACTATTTACGGCACTGTCATCACGTGAAGTTTATTCCCTATGATGAGTAAGCAAATTGGAAAACAACATAAATGGATATTTAAGGATATGGACCAGGGTTTCCCTGTTAAAATGAAACAAACAAACAAACCAACCAACAAACCAACAGCTAACCAAACCAAATATCCAAATTCACATTGTGATTCCACTCTGTGAAAATAATGGTCATATGTAGAAAAATAGTACAGGCTGCGATTGTCTTTGAATACCAGGATTTTTATTTCCTTCACTACCCTGATTTTGTCTTTCCCAATAACACAGAAAGCTGGTGCCAAATGTAACCTGGTTTGGTTAAGCTGGTCCCTAATCAAAGAAAGGAAAGATGACACAATGCAGGTTTCCAAAGAGAATGATTTGATTTCCACAGGATTACAGAAGCCCTTAAAAAAATAAAGAGGCCTAGAAGATTTCTGCCAAAGTGCTATGAATTGGTGAGACAAATTGCCAGACATATACCTGGTCCACTCCAGTTTATTTCTTTGGTCTATGAATGAACACACAAGGGAAATTATAACACACCTTTTGTTCAATATAAAAATACACTTCCAAAAGCTCTAATGAATTACTTTTACAAAACCTATGTACCAAATTTTCCTTTTGGAAGAAGTTTCCTTTGAATTTCAGGTCTCTTAAATGCTCCTTTGCTGTTACCCACCATCCCTGCTAACCACATGGACCCCCATTTTCACTTCTGTATTCCTCATTAGAAGTGATCTCCACGTGGGCATAGATCATGTTTTGCCATGGTCACTACTAAAGATATAGTGCTGGGCACAGAGAAAGGATGGGTGGTGGTTCAAGGAATTCATACAGACGAACCTGTATTTGAGGTGGATCAAGAATGTCACAAGTACAGGCCCAGGATGGCATGCACAGAGTATTTCCCACTGATATTCCATTGTTAAGCCTCCTTTATCTTTAAAATGTTTTAATCCTAATTTTTCTTCAATGCCTGAAAAACTACTGCTAAGTATTTCTGAATGCAAGGTAGCAGGAGGAGGCTACATGAGGAGCAATCTCTGTGCTCTGTGCCTTGGAGGACCTTGTAACTTCCTTTAAGGTAGCTATTAACCCACTGCAGGCATGGCAAGAGTGCCTTAAGTCAGTTGTATGTAATTCACCTAGTAAACAATTGGATAGGTCCTCACTTAATTTTTCCTTTTTTTACACTGTATCTTAGTTTTTGTTTCTTTAATTCCAGTTCGTTAATATGCAGAGTTATATTACTTGCAGGTATACAATTCCATGTATCACCCTGTGCTCTTTATGACACGTACATCTCTCAATTCTCATCACCTATTTAACCAACCATGCTCCCATCCACCTCCCATCGGATACTATCTCATTGTACTCTCTTAAGAGTCTGTTTCCTGAGAGGGAAAGAAGATGGCGGTGTAGGAGGACGCTGGGCTCACCGCACGTCCTGCTGATCACTTCGATTCCACCTACACCTGCCTAAATAACCCAGAAAACCACCAGAAGCCTAGCAGAATGGAGTCTCTGGAGCCAGGCGCAGACTAGAGGCCCCCTGAAGAGGGTAGGAAGGGCTGCGAGGCGGTGCGCGCCCCACGGACTGGTGGGAGGGAGCCGGGGCGGAGGGGCAGCCTGCCGGCCAAGCAGAGCCCCCGAGTCTGGCTGGCAAAAGCGGAGGGGCCGGACGAAGTGTGTTCCGACAGCAAGCATGACTTAGCATCTGGGAGGTCATAAGTTAACAGCTCTGCTCAGAAATTGGGAAGGCTGGAGGACAAAGGGAGGGAGAGTTGCTGAGCCCCGCGACAACAGAGCTCAGTTTGACGGGGAACAAAGGCGCTCGCCAGCGCCATCTCCCCCGCCCATCCCCCAGCCAAAATCCCAAAGGGAACCATTTCCTGCCAGGGAACTTGCTCCCTCAGCGCAAACACCCAACGCCGTGCTTCTGCAGAGCCAAACCTCCAGCAGCAGATCTGACTCCCTCCCGCTGCCACAGGGCCCCTCCTGAAGTGGATCACCTAAGGAGAAGCAAGCTAATAAGCCTGCCCCTCCTGCCCCCGTGCACCTTGCCTACCCACCCCAGCTCATACGCCAGATCCCCAGCACCACAAGCCTGGCAGTGTGCAAGTACCCCAGACGGGCCACGCCACCCCACAGTGAATCCTGCACCTAGGAGAGGGGAAGAGAAGGCACACACCAGTCTGACTGGGGCCCCAGTGGTGGGCTGGGGGCAGACATCAGGTCTGACTGCGGCCCCGCCCACCAACTCCAGTTATACACCACAGCACAGGGGAAGTGCCCTGCAGGTCCGCACCACTCCAGGGACTATCCAAAATGACCAAACGGAAGAATGCCCCTCAGAAGAATCTCCAGGAAATAACAGCTAATGAACTGATCAAAAAGGATTTAAATAATATAACGGAAAGTGAATTTAGAATAATAGTCATAAAATTAATCGCTGGGCTTGAAAACAGTATAGAGGACAGCAGAGAATCTCTTGCTACAGAGATCAAGGGACTAAAGAACAGTCAGGAGGAGCTGAAAAACACTTTAAACGAAATGCAAAACAAAATGGAAATGACGACGGCTCGGATTGAAGAGGCAGAGGAGAGAATAGGTGAACTAGAAGATAAAGTTATGGAAAAAGAGGAAGCTGAGAAAAAGAGAGATAAAAAAATCCAGGAGTATGAGGTATGAGGGGAAAATTAGAGAACTAAGTGATACACTAGAAAGAAATAATATACGCATAATTGGTATCCCAGAGGAGGAAGAGAGAGGGAAAGGTGCTGAAGGGGTACTTGAAGAAATTATAGCTGAGAACTTCCCTGAACTGGGGAAGGAAAAAGGCATTGAAATCCAAGAAGCACACAGAACTCCCTTCAGACGTAACTTGAATCGATCTTCTGCACGACATATCATAGTGAAACTGGCAAAATACAAGGATAAAGAGAAAATTCTGAAAGCAGCAAGGGATAAACGTGCCCTCACATATAAAGGGAGACCTATAAGACTCGTGACTGATCTCTCTTCTGAAACTTGGCAGGCCAGAAAGAATTGGCACGAGATCTTCAGTGTGCTGAACAGAAAAAATATGCAGCCGAAAATCCTTTATCCAGCAAGTCTGTCATTTAGACTAGAAGGAGAGATCAAGGTCTTCCCAAACAAAAACTGAAGGAATTTGTCACCACTAAACCAGCCCTACAAGAAATCCTAAGGGGGATCCTGTGAGACAAAGTACCAGAGACATCACTACAAGCATAAAACATACAGACATCACAGTGATTCTAAACCCGTATCTTTCTATGATAACACTGAATGTAAATGGATTACATGCGCCAACCAAAAGACATAGGGTATCAGAATGGATAAAAAACAAGACCCATCTATTTGCTGTCTACAAGAGACTCATTTTAGATCCGAGGACACCTTCAGATTGAGAGTGAGGCGATGGAGAACTATCTATCATGCTACTGGAAGCCAAAAGAAAGCTGGAGTAGCCATACTTATATCAGACAAACTAGACTTTAAATGAAAGGCTGTAACAAGAGATGAAGAAGGGCATTATATAATAATTACAGGGTCTATCCATCCATCAGGAAGAGCTAACAATTATAAATGTCTATGCGCTGAATACCGGAGCCCCCAAATATATAAAACAATTACTCATAAACATAAGCAACCTTATTGATAAGAATGTGGTAATTGCAGGGGACTTTAACACCCCACTTACAGAAAAGGATAGATCATCTAGACACACGGTCAATAAAGGAACAAGGGCCCTGAATGCTACATTGGATCAGATGGACTTGACAGATATATTTAGAACTCTGCATCCCAAAGCAACAGAATATACTTTCTACTCGAGTGCACATGGAACATTCTCCAAGATAGATCATATACTGGGTCACAAAACAGCCCTTCATAAGTATACAAGAATTGAAATTATACCATGCAAACTTTCAGACCACAATGCTATGAAGCTTGAAATCAACCACAGGAAAAAGTCTGGAAAACCTCCAAAAGCATGGAGGTTAAAGATCACCCTACTAAAGAATGAGTGGGTCAACCGGGCAATTAGAGAAGAAATTTAAAAATATATGTGGAAACAAATGAAAATGAAAATACAACCATCCAAATGCTTTGGGATTCAGCGAAGGCAGTCCTGAGAGGAAAATACATCGCAATCCAGGCCTATCTCAAGAAACAAGAAAAATCCCAAATACAAAATCTAACAGCACACCTAAAGGAAATAGAAGCAGAACAGCAAAGGCAGCCTAAACCCAGCAGAAGAGAAATAATAACGATCATAGCAGAAATAAACAATATAGAATCTAAATAAACGGTAGAGCAGATCAACGAAACCAAGAGTTGGTTTTTTTGAAAAAAATAAACAAAATCGAAAAAACTCTAGCCAGGCTTCTCAAAAAGAAAAGGGAGATGACCCAAATAGATAAAATCATGAATGAAAATGGAATGATTACAACCAATCCCTCAGAGATACAAGCAATTATCGGGGAATACTATGAAAAATTGTATGCCAACGAACTGGACAACCTGGAAGAAATGGACAAATTCCTAAACACCCACACTCTTCCGAAACTCAATCAGGAGGAAATAGAAAGCTTGAACAGACCCATCACCGGCGAAGAAATTGAATCGGTTATCAAAAATCTCCCAACAAATAAGAGTCCAGGACCAGATGGCTTCCCAGGGGAGTTCTACCAGACGTTTCAAGCAGAGATAATATCTATACTTTTCAAGCTATTCCAAGAAATAGAAAGGGAAGGAAAACTTCCAGACTCATTCTATGAAGCCAGTATTACTTTGATTCCTAAACCAGACAGAGACGCAGTAAAAAAAGAGAACTACAGGCCAATATTCCTGATGAATATAGATGCAAAAATTCTCAATAAGATACTAGCAAATAGAATTCAACAGCGTATAAAAAGAATTATTCACCATGATCAACTGGGATTCATTCCTGGGATGCAGGGCTGGTTCAACATTCGCAAATCAATCAACGTGATACATCACATCAATAAAAGAAAAGATAAGAACCATATGATCCTGTCAATCGATGCAGAAAAGGCCTTTGACAAAATCCAGCACCCTTTCTTTTCTTTTTTTTTTTTTTAAACGTTTATTTATTTTTGAGACAGAGACAGAGCATGAACAAGGGAGGGTCAGAGAGAGAGCAGGAGGCACGGAATCTGAAACAGGCTCCAGGCTCTGAGCTGTTAGCACAGAGCCCGACGCGGGGCTTGAACTCACGAACCGCGAGATCGTGACCTGAGCCGAAGTCGGCCGCTTAACCGACTGAGCCACCCAGGCGCCTCCCAGCACCTTTTCTTAATAAAAACCCTTGAGAAAGTCGGGATAGAAGGAACGTACTTGAAGATCATAAAAGCCATTTATGAAAAGCCCACAGCTAACATCATCCTCAATGGGGAAAAACTGAGAGCTTTTTCCCTGAGATCAGGAACACGACAGGGATGCCCACTCTCACCAGTGTTGTTTAACATAGTGTTGGAAGTTCTAGCATCAGCAATCAGACAACAAAAGGAAATCAAAGGTATCAAAATTGGCAAAGATGAAGTCAAGCTTTCGCTTTTTTCAGATGACATATTATACATGGAAAATCCAATAGACTCCACCAAAAGTCTGCTAGAACTGATACATGAATTCAGCAAAGTTGCAGGATACAAAATCAATGTACAAAAATCAGTTGCATCCTTATACACTAACATTGAAGCAACAGAAAGACAAATAAAGAAACTGATCCCATTCACAATTGCACCAAGAAGCATAAAATACCTACAAATAAATCTACGCAAAGATGTAAAAGATCTGTATGCTGAAAACTATAGAAAGCTTATGAAGGTAATTGAAGAAGATATAAAGAAATGGAAAGACATTCCCTGCTCATGGATTGGAAGAATCAATATTGTCAAAATGTCAATATTACCCAAAGCTATGTACACATTCAAAGCAATCCCAATCAAAATTGCACCAGCATTCTTCTCGAAACTAGAACAGGCAATCCTAAAATTCATATGGGACCACAAAAGGCCCCGAATAGCCAAAGTCATTTTGAAGAAGAAGACCAAAGCAGGAGACATCACAATCCCAGACTTTCGCCTCTACTACAAAGCTGTAATCATCCAGACCGCATGGTATTGGCACAAAAAGAGACACATGGAATAGACACAATGGAATAGAATAGAAACCCCAGAACTAGACCCACAAACGTATGGCCAACTAATCTTTGACAAAGCAGGAAAGAACATCCAGTGGATAAAAGACAGTCTCTTTTACAAATGGTGCTGGGAGAACTTGACAGCAACAGGCAGAAGGTTGAAAATAGGCCATGTTCTCACACCATTCACAAAAATAAACTCAAAATGGATAAAGGACCTGAATTTGAGACAGGAAACCATCCAAACCCTAGAGGAGAAAGCAGGAAAAGACCTCTCTGACCTCAGCCGTAGCAATCTCTTACTCGACACATCCCCAAAGGCAAGGGAATTAAAAGCAAAAGTGAATTACTGGCACCTTATGAAGATAAAAAGCTTCTGCACAGCAAAGGAAACAACCAACAAAACTAAAAGGCAACCAACGGAACGGGAAAAGATCTTCGCAAATGCCATATCGGACAAAGGGCTAGTATCCAAAATCTATAAAGAGCTCACCAAACTCCACACCCGAAAAACAAATAACCCAGTGAAGATTTGGGCAGAAAACATGAATAGACACTTCTCTAAAGAAGACATCCAGATGGCCAACAGGCACATGAAAAGATGCTCACCGTCGCTCCTTATCAGGAAAATACAAATCCAAACCACACTCAGATATCACCTCACGCCAGTCAGAGTGGCCAAAATGAACAAATCAGGAGACGGTAGATGCTGGAGAAGATGTGGAGAAACGGAAACCCTCTTGCACTGTTGGGGGGAATGCAAATTGGTGCAGCAGCTCTGGAAAGCAGTGTGGAGGTTCCTCAGAAAATTAAAAATAGACCTACCCTATGACCCAGCAATAGCACTGCTAGGAATTTACCCAAGGGATACAGGAGTACTGATGCATAGGGGCACTTGTACCCCAATGTTTATAGCAGCACTCTCAACAATAGCCAAATTATGGAAAGAGCCTAAATGTCCATCAACTGATGAATGGATCAAGAAATGGTGGTTTATATACACAATGGAGTACTACATGGCCATGAGAAAGAACGAAATATGTCTCTTTGTAGCAACATGGATGGGACTGGAGGGTGTGATGCGAAGTGAAATAAGCCATAAAGAGAAAGACAGATACCATATATTTTCACTCTTATGCGGATCCTGAGAAACTTAACAGAAACCCATGGGGGAGGGGAAGGAAAAAAAAAAAAGAGGTTAGAGTGGGAAGGAGCCAAAGCATAAGAGACTGTTAAAAACTGAGAAAAAAACGGAGGGTTGATGGGGGGTGGGAGGGAGGGTAGGGTGGGCGATGGGTATTGAGGAGGGCACCTTTTGGGATGAGCACTGGGTGTTGTAGGAAACCAATTTGACAATATTTCATATATTGAAAAAATTTAAAAAGATAATGTTAAATTAAAAAAAATAAATGAACTTAAAAAAAAAAGAGTCTGTTTCCTGATTGTCTATACTCTCTCTCTCTCTCTCTCTCTCTCTCTTATTTTTTCCCTTTGCTTGTTTGTTTCTTAAACCCATGTATGAGTAGAATTATATGGTATTTGTCTTTTTTTGACTGGTATATTTCACTTAGAATCATACTCTCTAGCTCCATCCAGGTCCTTGCAAAAGGAAAGATTGCATTCCTTCTTACGGCTGAATAGTATTCCATCATATGTATGTCACATCCTCTTTATCCATTCATCCATTTATGGATACTTGGGCTGCTTCCATATCTTGGTTATTGTAAACAATGCTGCTATAAACACACTGGTTCATGTGTGCATTAAAAAATTTAAGGTTTATTTATTTTTGAAAGAGAGAGATAGAGTGAGAGAGCAGGTGAGGGGCAGAGAGAGAGGGAGACACAGAATCTGAAGCAGGCTCCAGGCTCTGAGCTGTCAGAACAGAGCCTGACGCGGGGCTTGAATTCACACACCATGAGATCATGACCTGGGGGGAAGTTGGGCGCTTCACTTACTGAGCTGCCCAGGAGCGCCAATGTGCATGCATCCTCTTGAATTTGTGTTCTTTTATTCCTTGGATAAATACCCAGTTGTGCTATGCTGGATCATGAGGTAATTGTATTTTTAACTTTTAGAGGAAACTCCACATAGTTTTACACGGTGGCCTCACCACTTTGCATTTCCAAGAACAGTTTCCTTTTCTCCACATCCTTGCCAACACTTATTGCTTCTTGTATTTTTGATTTTTGCCATTCTGACAGGTGTGAGGTAGTTTCTCATTGTGGTTTTGTTTTGCATTTCCTTGATGGTAAGTGATGACAAGCATTTTTCCTGTGTCTGTTACCATCTGTATGTCTTCTTTGGAGAAATGTCTGTTCATGTTTTCTTTCCAGTTTTTAATTTGATTATTTGTTGCTTGGGCCTTATGATATATCAGTTCTCTATGTATTTTGGATATTAGCTCTTTATTAGATAGGTCATTTGCAAATATCTTCTCCCATTCCATAAGTTGCTTTTTACTGTTCACTTTTTACTTCACTGTGCAGAAGCTTTTTACTCGATATAGTCCCAAGATTTATTTTTGCTTTAGTTTCTCTGGCCTCAGGGGACATATATTGAAAGAAGTTTTCATGGCTGATGTCAAAGAAGTTACTACCTGTGCTGTGTTCTAGGATTTTTATGGCTTTGGGTCTCACATTTAGGTCCTTAATCTATGTTTTGTTTCTTTAAGTGTATGGTGTAAGGAAGTGGTTTACATTCATTCTTTTGCATGATACTGTGCACTTTTCCCAACACCCTTCTTCGAAGAGACTGTCTTTTCCCAATGGATATTCTTTCCTGCTTAGTTGAAGATTAATTGAATTTGTATGTGTGGATCTCTGTGCTTTCTATTCTGTTTTATTTTTAAAATTTATTCAATTAAATTGAAGTTAACGTACAGTGTTGTATTGGTTTCAGGAGTAGAACCCAGTGATTCATCACTCATATGTAACACCCAGTGCTCATCCTTACAAGTGCCTTCCTTAGTGACCATCACCCATTTAGCCCATCCGCCCACCCAACACCCCTGCAGCAGTCCTCAGTTTATTCTCTGTACTTAAGAGTCTCTTATGGTTTGCCTCCCTCTGTGTTTTTGTCTTATATTTTCCTTCCCTTCCCCTATGTTCACCTCTTGTGCTTCTCAAATTCCACGTATGAGTGATAGCCTATAATATTTTCTTTCTCTGACTGACTTATTTCGCTTAACACAGTATACTCTAATTCCATCCGTGGTGTTGCAAGTGGCACAATTTCATTATTCTTGATCGCCCAGTAGTATTCCATTGTGTATGTATACACTACATCTTCTTTACCCATTCACCAGTCAATGGACATTCAAGCTTTTTCTATACTTTGGCTATTGTTGATAGTGCTTCTATAAACATTGGGGTGCATGTTCCCCTTCGAATCACCACTCCTATATCCTTTGGATAAATACCTAGTAGTGCAATTGCTGGGTAGTAGGGTAGTTCTATTTTTTATTTTATGAGGAACCTCCATACTGTTCTACAGAATGGCTGCACCAGTTTGCATTCCCACCAACAGTGCAGGAGAGTTCCTCTTTCTCCACATCCATGCCAACATCTGTTGTCGCCTGAGTTGCTAATGTTAGCCATTCTGACAGGTGTGAAATGCTATCTCCTTTCGTTTTGATTTGCATTTTCCTGATGATGAGTGATGTTGTGCATTTTTTCATGTGTCGGTTGGCCATCTGGATGTCTTCTCTGGAGACGTGTCTATTCATGTATTTTGCCCATTTCTTCACTATATTATTTGGTTTTGGGGTGTTGAGTTTCATAAGTTCTTTATGGATTTTGGATTTTTCAATGCACTTTTAAATTTCCTTTTTCCTTTTTTTCTCCTGACTGACATATTCGTTGTTTAGTAACACGTTATTCCGTATATTTGTGGTCTTTCCAGATTTTTTTCTTGGGCTGACTTCTAGTTTCATAGTGTTGTTGGCAGAAAAGGTGCATGGAATGACTTCAGTGTTTTGGGATTATTTTGTGACCTAACATGTGACGTGTTCTGAGAATGTCCCATGTGCACTTATAGAGAATGTGTTTAGGATGGAACAATCTGAATATACCTGTTAAGTCCACCTGGACCAGTGTGTCATTCGAAGCCATGTTTCCTTGTTTGTTTTCAGTTTAGATGACATGTCCATTGTAACTGGGGTGTTAAAGTCTCCTATTAGTATTGTATTATTATCCATTAGTTTCTTTGTTGGTTATCAGTATGTGATCTCTCTTGGAGAATGTTCCATGTGCACTCGAGTAGAAAGTATATTCCGTTACTTTGGGATGAAGAGCTCTAAATATATCTGTCAAGTCCATCTGATCCAATGTAGCATTCAGGGCCCTTGTCTCCTTATTGACCCTGTGTCTAGATGATCTATCCATTGTTGTAAGTGGAGTGTTACAGTCCCCTGCAATTACCACATTCTTATCAATAAGGTTGTTTATGATTGTGATCAATTGCTTTATATATTTGGGGGCTCCGGTATTCGGCGCATAGACATTTATAATTGTTAGCTCTTCCTGATGGATAGAGCCTGCAATTATTATATAATGCCCTTCTTCATCTGTTACAGCCTTTAATTTAAAGTCAAGTTTGATATAGATATGGCTACTCCAGCTTTCTTTTGGCTTCCAGTAGCATGATAGTTCTCCATCCCCTCACTTTCAATCTGAGGGTGTTCTCAGGTCTAAAACAAGTCTCTTGTAGACAGCAGATAGATGGGTCATGGTTTTTTTATCTTATCCATTCTGATACCCTATGTCTTTTGGTTGGAGTATTTCGTCTGTTTACATTCAGTGTTATTATAGAAAGATATGGGTTTAGAGTCATTGTGATGTCTGTAGGTTTCATGTTTGTAGTGATATCTCTGGTACTTTGTGGTCCTTGCAACGTTTCACTTACAGAATCGCCCTTAGGATTCCTTGTAGGGTTGGTTTTAGTGGTGATGAATTCCTTCAGTTTTTGTTTGTTTGGAAAGACCTTTATCTCTCCTTCCATCTGAATGATGGCTTGCTGCATAAAGGATTCTTGGATGCCTATGTTTCCTGTTCATCACATTGAAGATTTCCTGCCATTCTTTTCTGGCGTGCCAAGTTTCAGTAGATAGATCTGTCACTAGACTTATCAGTCTCCCTTTATAGGTTAGAGCGTGTTTATCCGTAGCTGCTTTCAGAATTTTCTCTTTATCCTTGTATTTCTCCAGTTTCACTATGACTTGTGGTGCAGAAGATCGATTCAAGTTACGTCTGAAGGGAGTTCTCTGTGCCTGTTGGATTTCAATGCCTTTTTCCTTCCCCAGATCAAGGAAGTTCTCAGCTATGATTTGTTCAAGTACATCTTCAGCCCCTTTCTCTCTCTCTCCCTCCTCTGGAATCCCTATTATACGGATATTGTTGCGTTTCATAGCATCACTTAGTTCTCTACTTCTCCACTCATACTCCTGGATTTTTTTATCTCTCTTTTTCTCAGCTTCCTCTTTTTCCGTAATTTTATCTTCTAATTCACCTATTCTCTCCTCTGCCTCTCCAATCCAAGCTGTGGTCACCTCCATTTTATTTTGCACCTCATTTATGGCATTTTTCAGCTCCTCCTGAGTATTTCTTAGTCCCTTGATCTCTGTAACAATAGATTCTCTGCTCTCCTGTGTACTTTTTTCCAAGCCCAGCAGTTAATTTTATGACTAATATTTTAAATTCATGTTCTGTTACATTGCTTAAGTCTTTTTTGGTCAATTCGTTAGCTGTTGCTACTTTCTGGAGTTTCTTTTGAGGATAATTCTTCCGTTTAGTCATTTTGGATAGTCCCTGGAGTGGTGCGGCACTGCAGCACTGTGCTGTCTGGAGTAACTTGTGTTGGTGGGCGAGGCTGCAGTCAGACCTGATATCTGCCCCCAGCCCACCACTGGGGCCACAGTCAGACTGGTGTGTCCCTTTCTTCCCCTCTCCCAGGGGCGGGACTCACTGTGGAGTGATGTGGCCTCTGTCTGGGCTACTTGCACACTGCCAGTCTCGTGATGCTGCTTCTATGGGATCTGGCGTATTAGCCGGGGTGGATCCACAAAGTTCACAGCGGCAGGAGAGGCAGGCTTAGCTCGCTTTGCTGTCAGTGGTCCCCTGCAGTAGGGGCCCTGCAGCACCGGGAGGGAGGCAGGCAGACCCATCTGAGGGATGAATCCATAAGAGCACAGCATTGGGTGTTTGCCCGGGGCAAGAAGTTCCATGAGGGCAACTGGTTCCCTTTGGAATTTTGGCTGGGGGATGTGCGAGGGAGATGGCGCTGGCCAGTACTTTTGTTCCCCGCCGAGCTGAGCTCTGTTTTCTGGGTGGATAGTCCCATTGTCTAGAAGTGTGAATTGCATCCAAGTTAGAAAAGCAGCAATGGATTAGGAATGACAAGTTGGTACCAAGATCTGCATTCAAATGGCCACGTGTCAAATTGATAAAGCTGATAGCTGTCTTCCATCCTCTTGTCCCACAAAGGAGGCAGTATACTCCCCTACCGCCAGGCTTAGCCTAATCACAACATTCTCCCTGGGCACTTCCACACAGCCAAGTTTTGAAAATTGGCACACAATTCTGAAAACAAATTGAGAAGGGACCAATGCAATACCTATCTCAACACCTCAAGGACACCATCAGACTCATGTGCTGAAAGAAGATAGTACTCTAAGACACTGGCTCTGAATACATTCCATGCAAATCCATTTTTTCCAAGAAAGGGCTAAGTTGTAGAAATGGAGACGCAGACAGCATGAGTTCTTCAACACACATGGGATTTGGAGAATGTTGAGAATGAAAAACTCAGCACAGTCTCCTGTCAACCTGGTTGTTTCCAGAATATGAAATGTCTATGGGCTTAGGCAATGAGAGCCCTCTGAAGGAATATACCTGGGAGCCCAGGCAGAAGGAATCCTGCATAATTCCTTTAGAAGCCAGATTTTTCTGTTTTCATCCCTCCCAGTTTTTCCATCAGTTTATGGAGGCAACGGTGAGCTGCAGCTATTGGGTTCTGCCAGATCTTGCTCAGGAGTCCAGAATAAGGACTTTGTTCTGTATTCCTGGAAAGGGGCCTTCTTGTGTTGACCACCTTCTGGACAATAATGCCCATGTGCAAATTACTTCTCAGAATGAAGGGCACTCATTCATCCAGGTCAGTGAGGCAAGCTGGCTCTCCTTCATGTTCCATAGAACAGCAGGCTAACCAGCAAGCCCTCAAGGATGAAAGGATAGCTATCCTTTGGTATGGCAGATATTGGTTGCTCTCACTCGTTACAGGACAAGAGTGGGAATTTGCGGCCACCTAGTGGGTTATGACTCCATGGCTCCAAGGGGGGGGGGGGGAAGGGCAGAATTTTTGTCAGAAAGACAGCAAGGGGAAGGGAATGTGTGCAAGGAAGGCCAAAACTCGATTTTCCAATGGCAATTGGGATCAATCTGGAAAGGAGATAACTTAAATTCATTTGCCCTTGGACCAGAAGGAGACCAGTTCCCTCCCAAATGTCTACTTCAGCTTACACATAAACAAGCCTCCTGAGCACCTTCGAATGCCTTGGGCCCCAGGATGGCCACATACTTCTGAAACTCAAGTAAGCAATAAGGAGCCCTGTGTAAAATTCTCTCCCTCAGTCACAAGGACTAGATCAGACTCCCAGCTGGAAGGCAGAGTGTGTGAACTGAGTCCAAGTAAGAAAAACATCCATCGGTGAGGGATGACAACAAAGTGAGTCAAGGTTCTGCATTCAAATGGGCACGGGTCAAATCGAGGATGGCTATATCTATCCTACTGTCCTCTTGTCCCATCAGGAAGTGGGATCCTCCTATAAACTTTGGCTTAGCCTACCCAAGGGCATTCTCTGTGGGCACCTTGACACACCCTAGGTTTGGAGGTTGCCACATAATTGTGAAAGCCAATTGAAAAGGGCCCGATGCAATACATATCTCACCATCACAAGGAAACCACCAGACTTCCAAGCTGAAAGTCTGAAAGTTAAATTTCACATATGCATGAAAATGTATACTTGTCTTTCTCAGGTGGACTCGTTTTGCTTAGCATAATACATTCTAGTTAAAGCTAAATAGCTACAAATGGCTAGACTCCATGCATTTTGATGTCTAAGTGATATTCTTATCAAGATAAAAAGCTTTTGCACAGTGAAGGAAACAATCAAAAGAACTAAACCTGCCTATGGAATGGGAGAAGATATTTGAAAATGGCATATGATAAAGTGTTAGTATCCAAAATCTAGAAACAACATATCAAACTCAACACCCAAAAAACCAAACAGCCCACTTATGAACTGGGAAAAGACATGAATAGACACTTTTCCAAAGAAGACTTCTACACAGCCAACAGACACGTGGAAAGATGGTCAACATCACTCATCATTAGGGAATGCAAAGCAAAACCATGATGCCATACCACCTCACACCTGTTAGAATGGGTAACATTAACAACACATGAAACACCAGTTGTTGGTGAGGTTATGGAGAAAGGGGAACACTCTTGCACTTCTGGCTGAAATGCAAACTAGTGCAGTGCCTATGTTATGATTTTTTTAAGGAAAATGTGAGAGAGCACTCCTTCTATGCTTACTTGTTCTCATTTCTGTGTACTATTTACGGCACTGTCATCACGTGAAGTTTATTCCCTATGATGAGTAAGCAAATTGGAAAACAACATAAATGGATATTTAAGGATATGGACCAGGGTTTCCCTGTTAAAATGAAACAAACAAACAAACCAACCAACAAACCAACAGCTAACCAAACCAAATATCCAAATTCACATTGTGATTCCACTCTGTGAAAATAATGGTCATATGTAGAAAAATAGTACAGGCTGCGATTGTCTTTGAATACCAGGATTTTTATTTCCTTCACTACCCTGATTTTGTCTTTCCCAATAACACAGAAAGCTGGTGCCAAATGTAACCTGGTTTGGTTAAGCTGGTCCCTAATCAAAGAAAGGAAAGATGACACAATGCAGGTTTCCAAAGAGAATGATTTGATTTCCACAGGATTACAGAAGCCCTTAAAAAAATAAAGAGGCCTAGAAGATTTCTGCCAAAGTGCTATGAATTGGTGAGACAAATTGCCAGACATATACCTGGTCCACTCCAGTTTATTTCTTTGGTCTATGAATGAACACACAAGGGAAATTATAACACACCTTTTGTTCAATATAAAAATACACTTCCAAAAGCTCTAATGAATTACTTTTACAAAACCTATGTACCAAATTTTCCTTTTGGAAGAAGTTTCCTTTGAATTTCAGGTCTCTTAAATGCTCCTTTGCTGTTACCCACCATCCCTGCTAACCACATGGACCCCCATTTTCACTTCTGTATTCCTCATTAGAAGTGATCTCCACGTGGGCATAGATCATGTTTTGCCATGGTCACTACTAAAGATATAGTGCTGGGCACAGAGAAAGGATGGGTGGTGGTTCAAGGAATTCATACAGACGAACCTGTATTTGAGGTGGATCAAGAATGTCACAAGTACAGGCCCAGGATGGCATGCACAGAGTATTTCCCACTGATATTCCATTGTTAAGCCTCCTTTATCTTTAAAATGTTTTAATCCTAATTTTTCTTCAATGCCTGAAAAACTACTGCTAAGTATTTCTGAATGCAAGGTAGCAGGAGGAGGCTACATGAGGAGCAATCTCTGTGCTCTGTGCCTTGGAGGACCTTGTAACTTCCTTTAAGGTAGCTATTAACCCACTGCAGGCATGGCAAGAGTGCCTTAAGTCAGTTGTATGTAATTCACCTAGTAAACAATTGGATAGGTCCTCACTTAATTTTTCCTTTTTTTACACTGTATCTTAGTTTTTGTTTCTTTAATTCCAGTTCGTTAATATGCAGAGTTATATTACTTGCAGGTATACAATTCCATGTATCACCCTGTGCTCTTTATGACACGTACATCTCTCAATTCTCATCACCTATTTAACCAACCATGCTCCCATCCACCTCCCATCGGATACTATCTCATTGTACTCTCTTAAGAGTCTGTTTCCTGAGAGGGAAAGAAGATGGCGGTGTAGGAGGACGCTGGGCTCACCGCACGTCCTGCTGATCACTTCGATTCCACCTACACCTGCCTAAATAACCCAGAAAACCACCAGAAGCCTAGCAGAATGGAGTCTCTGGAGCCAGGCGCAGACTAGAGGCCCCCTGAAGAGGGTAGGAAGGGCTGCGAGGCGGTGCGCGCCCCACGGACTGGTGGGAGGGAGCCGGGGCGGAGGGGCAGCCTGCCGGCCAAGCAGAGCCCCCGAGTCTGGCTGGCAAAAGCGGAGGGGCCGGACGAAGTGTGTTCCGACAGCAAGCATGACTTAGCATCTGGGAGGTCATAAGTTAACAGCTCTGCTCAGAAATTGGGAAGGCTGGAGGACAAAGGGAGGGAGAGTTGCTGAGCCCCGCGACAACAGAGCTCAGTTTGACGGGGAACAAAGGCGCTCGCCAGCGCCATCTCCCCCGCCCATCCCCCAGCCAAAATCCCAAAGGGAACCATTTCCTGCCAGGGAACTTGCTCCCTCAGCGCAAACACCCAACGCCGTGCTTCTGCAGAGCCAAACCTCCAGCAGCAGATCTGACTCCCTCCCGCTGCCACAGGGCCCCTCCTGAAGTGGATCACCTAAGGAGAAGCAAGCTAATAAGCCTGCCCCTCCTGCCCCCGTGCACCTTGCCTACCCACCCCAGCTCATACGCCAGATCCCCAGCACCACAAGCCTGGCAGTGTGCAAGTACCCCAGACGGGCCACGCCACCCCACAGTGAATCCTGCACCTAGGAGAGGGGAAGAGAAGGCACACACCAGTCTGACTGGGGCCCCAGTGGTGGGCTGGGGGCAGACATCAGGTCTGACTGCGGCCCCGCCCACCAACTCCAGTTATACACCACAGCACAGGGGAAGTGCCCTGCAGGTCCGCACCACTCCAGGGACTATCCAAAATGACCAAACGGAAGAATGCCCCTCAGAAGAATCTCCAGGAAATAACAGCTAATGAACTGATCAAAAAGGATTTAAATAATATAACGGAAAGTGAATTTAGAATAATAGTCATAAAATTAATCGCTGGGCTTGAAAACAGTATAGAGGACAGCAGAGAATCTCTTGCTACAGAGATCAAGGGACTAAAGAACAGTCAGGAGGAGCTGAAAAACACTTTAAACGAAATGCAAAACAAAATGGAAATGACGACGGCTCGGATTGAAGAGGCAGAGGAGAGAATAGGTGAACTAGAAGATAAAGTTATGGAAAAAGAGGAAGCTGAGAAAAAGAGAGATAAAAAAATCCAGGAGTATGAGGTATGAGGGGAAAATTAGAGAACTAAGTGATACACTAGAAAGAAATAATATACGCATAATTGGTATCCCAGAGGAGGAAGAGAGAGGGAAAGGTGCTGAAGGGGTACTTGAAGAAATTATAGCTGAGAACTTCCCTGAACTGGGGAAGGAAAAAGGCATTGAAATCCAAGAAGCACACAGAACTCCCTTCAGACGTAACTTGAATCGATCTTCTGCACGACATATCATAGTGAAACTGGCAAAATACAAGGATAAAGAGAAAATTCTGAAAGCAGCAAGGGATAAACGTGCCCTCACATATAAAGGGAGACCTATAAGACTCGTGACTGATCTCTCTTCTGAAACTTGGCAGGCCAGAAAGAATTGGCACGAGATCTTCAGTGTGCTGAACAGAAAAAATATGCAGCCGAAAATCCTTTATCCAGCAAGTCTGTCATTTAGACTAGAAGGAGAGATCAAGGTCTTCCCAAACAAAAACTGAAGGAATTTGTCACCACTAAACCAGCCCTACAAGAAATCCTAAGGGGGATCCTGTGAGACAAAGTACCAGAGACATCACTACAAGCATAAAACATACAGACATCACAGTGATTCTAAACCCGTATCTTTCTATGATAACACTGAATGTAAATGGATTACATGCGCCAACCAAAAGACATAGGGTATCAGAATGGATAAAAAACAAGACCCATCTATTTGCTGTCTACAAGAGACTCATTTTAGATCCGAGGACACCTTCAGATTGAGAGTGAGGCGATGGAGAACTATCTATCATGCTACTGGAAGCCAAAAGAAAGCTGGAGTAGCCATACTTATATCAGACAAACTAGACTTTAAATGAAAGGCTGTAACAAGAGATGAAGAAGGGCATTATATAATAATTACAGGGTCGGGGCGCCTGGGTGGCGCAGTCGGTTAAGCGTCCGACTTCAGCCAGGTCACGATCTCGCGGTCCGTGAGTTCGAGCCCCGCGTCAGGCTCTGGGCTGATGGCTCGGAGCCTGGAGCCTGTTTCCGATTCTGTGTCTCCCTCTCTCTCTGCCCCTCCCCCGTTCATGCTCTGTCTCTCTCTGTCTGTCCCAAAAATAAATAAAAAACGTGAAAAAAAAAATTAAAAAAAAAAAAAAAATAATTACAGGGTCTATCCATCCATCAGGAAGAGCTAACAATTATAAATGTCTATGCGCTGAATACCGGAGCCCCCAAATATATAAAACAATTACTCATAAACATAAGCAACCTTATTGATAAGAATGTGGTAATTGCAGGGGACTTTAACACCCCACTTACAGAAAAGGATAGATCATCTAGACACACGGTCAATAAAGGAACAAGGGCCCTGAATGCTACATTGGATCAGATGGACTTGACAGATATATTTAGAACTCTGCATCCCAAAGCAACAGAATATACTTTCTACTCGAGTGCACATGGAACATTCTCCAAGATAGATCATATACTGGGTCACAAAACAGCCCTTCATAAGTATACAAGAATTGAAATTATACCATGCAAACTTTCAGACCACAATGCTATGAAGCTTGAAATCAACCACAGGAAAAAGTCTGGAAAACCTCCAAAAGCATGGAGGTTAAAGATCACCCTACTAAAGAATGAGTGGGTCAACCGGGCAATTAGAGAAGAAATTTAAAAATATATGTGGAAACAAATGAAAATGAAAATACAACCATCCAAATGCTTTGGGATTCAGCGAAGGCAGTCCTGAGAGGAAAATACATCGCAATCCAGGCCTATCTCAAGAAACAAGAAAAATCCCAAATACAAAATCTAACAGCACACCTAAAGGAAATAGAAGCAGAACAGCAAAGGCAGCCTAAACCCAGCAGAAGAGAAATAATAACGATCATAGCAGAAATAAACAATATAGAATCTAAATAAACGGTAGAGCAGATCAACGAAACCAAGAGTTGGTTTTTTTGAAAAAAATAAACAAAATCGAAAAAACTCTAGCCAGGCTTCTCAAAAAGAAAAGGGAGATGACCCAAATAGATAAAATCATGAATGAAAATGGAATGATTACAACCAATCCCTCAGAGATACAAGCAATTATCGGGGAATACTATGAAAAATTGTATGCCAACGAACTGGACAACCTGGAAGAAATGGACAAATTCCTAAACACCCACACTCTTCCGAAACTCAATCAGGAGGAAATAGAAAGCTTGAACAGACCCATCACCGGCGAAGAAATTGAATCGGTTATCAAAAATCTCCCAACAAATAAGAGTCCAGGACCAGATGGCTTCCCAGGGGAGTTCTACCAGACGTTTCAAGCAGAGATAATATCTATACTTTTCAAGCTATTCCAAGAAATAGAAAGGGAAGGAAAACTTCCAGACTCATTCTATGAAGCCAGTATTACTTTGATTCCTAAACCAGACAGAGACGCAGTAAAAAAAGAGAACTACAGGCCAATATTCCTGATGAATATAGATGCAAAAATTCTCAATAAGATACTAGCAAATAGAATTCAACAGCGTATAAAAAGAATTATTCACCATGATCAACTGGGATTCATTCCTGGGATGCAGGGCTGGTTCAACATTCGCAAATCAATCAACGTGATACATCACATCAATAAAAGAAAAGATAAGAACCATATGATCCTGTCAATCGATGCAGAAAAGGCCTTTGACAAAATCCAGCACCCTTTCTTTTCTTTTTTTTTTTTTTAAACGTTTATTTATTTTTGAGACAGAGACAGAGCATGAACAAGGGAGGGTCAGAGAGAGAGCAGGAGGCACGGAATCTGAAACAGGCTCCAGGCTCTGAGCTGTTAGCACAGAGCCCGACGCGGGGCTTGAACTCACGAACCGCGAGATCGTGACCTGAGCCGAAGTCGGCCGCTTAACCGACTGAGCCACCCAGGCGCCTCCCAGCACCTTTTCTTAATAAAAACCCTTGAGAAAGTCGGGATAGAAGGAACGTACTTGAAGATCATAAAAGCCATTTATGAAAAGCCCACAGCTAACATCATCCTCAATGGGGAAAAACTGAGAGCTTTTTCCCTGAGATCAGGAACACGACAGGGATGCCCACTCTCACCAGTGTTGTTTAACATAGTGTTGGAAGTTCTAGCATCAGCAATCAGACAACAAAAGGAAATCAAAGGTATCAAAATTGGCAAAGATGAAGTCAAGCTTTCGCTTTTTTCAGATGACATATTATACATGGAAAATCCAATAGACTCCACCAAAAGTCTGCTAGAACTGATACATGAATTCAGCAAAGTTGCAGGATACAAAATCAATGTACAAAAATCAGTTGCATCCTTATACACTAACATTGAAGCAACAGAAAGACAAATAAAGAAACTGATCCCATTCACAATTGCACCAAGAAGCATAAAATACCTACAAATAAATCTACGCAAAGATGTAAAAGATCTGTATGCTGAAAACTATAGAAAGCTTATGAAGGTAATTGAAGAAGATATAAAGAAATGGAAAGACATTCCCTGCTCATGGATTGGAAGAATCAATATTGTCAAAATGTCAATATTACCCAAAGCTATGTACACATTCAAAGCAATCCCAATCAAAATTGCACCAGCATTCTTCTCGAAACTAGAACAGGCAATCCTAAAATTCATATGGGACCACAAAAGGCCCCGAATAGCCAAAGTCATTTTGAAGAAGAAGACCAAAGCAGGAGACATCACAATCCCAGACTTTCGCCTCTACTACAAAGCTGTAATCATCCAGACCGCATGGTATTGGCACAAAAAGAGACACATGGAATAGACACAATGGAATAGAATAGAAACCCCAGAACTAGACCCACAAACGTATGGCCAACTAATCTTTGACAAAGCAGGAAAGAACATCCAGTGGATAAAAGACAGTCTCTTTTACAAATGGTGCTGGGAGAACTTGACAGCAACAGGCAGAAGGTTGAAAATAGGCCATGTTCTCACACCATTCACAAAAATAAACTCAAAATGGATAAAGGACCTGAATTTGAGACAGGAAACCATCCAAACCCTAGAGGAGAAAGCAGGAAAAGACCTCTCTGACCTCAGCCGTAGCAATCTCTTACTCGACACATCCCCAAAGGCAAGGGAATTAAAAGCAAAAGTGAATTACTGGCACCTTATGAAGATAAAAAGCTTCTGCACAGCAAAGGAAACAACCAACAAAACTAAAAGGCAACCAACGGAACGGGAAAAGATCTTCGCAAATGCCATATCGGACAAAGGGCTAGTATCCAAAATCTATAAAGAGCTCACCAAACTCCACACCCGAAAAACAAATAACCCAGTGAAGATTTGGGCAGAAAACATGAATAGACACTTCTCTAAAGAAGACATCCAGATGGCCAACAGGCACATGAAAAGATGCTCACCGTCGCTCCTTATCAGGAAAATACAAATCCAAACCACACTCAGATATCACCTCACGCCAGTCAGAGTGGCCAAAATGAACAAATCAGGAGACGGTAGATGCTGGAGAAGATGTGGAGAAACGGAAACCCTCTTGCACTGTTGGGGGGAATGCAAATTGGTGCAGCAGCTCTGGAAAGCAGTGTGGAGGTTCCTCAGAAAATTAAAAATAGACCTACCCTATGACCCAGCAATAGCACTGCTAGGAATTTACCCAAGGGATACAGGAGTACTGATGCATAGGGGCACTTGTACCCCAATGTTTATAGCAGCACTCTCAACAATAGCCAAATTATGGAAAGAGCCTAAATGTCCATCAACTGATGAATGGATCAAGAAATGGTGGTTTATATACACAATGGAGTACTACATGGCCATGAGAAAGAACGAAATATGTCTCTTTGTAGCAACATGGATGGGACTGGAGGGTGTGATGCGAAGTGAAATAAGCCATAAAGAGAAAGACAGATACCATATATTTTCACTCTTATGCGGATCCTGAGAAACTTAACAGAAACCCATGGGGGAGGGGAAGGAAAAAAAAAAAAGAGGTTAGAGTGGGAAGGAGCCAAAGCATAAGAGACTGTTAAAAACTGAGAAAAAAACGGAGGGTTGATGGGGGGTGGGAGGGAGGGTAGGGTGGGCGATGGGTATTGAGGAGGGCACCTTTTGGGATGAGCACTGGGTGTTGTAGGAAACCAATTTGACAATATTTCATATATTGAAAAAATTTAAAAAGATAATGTTAAATTAAAAAAAATAAATGAACTTAAAAAAAAAGAGTCTGTTTCCTGATTGTCTATACTCTCTCTCTCTCTCTCTCTCTCTCTCTCTTATTTTTTCCCTTTGCTTGTTTGTTTCTTAAACCCATGTATGAGTAGAATTATATGGTATTTGTCTTTTTTTGACTGGTATATTTCACTTAGAATCATACTCTCTAGCTCCATCCAGGTCCTTGCAAAAGGAAAGATTGCATTCCTTCTTACGGCTGAATAGTATTCCATCATATGTATGTCACATCCTCTTTATCCATTCATCCATTTATGGATACTTGGGCTGCTTCCATATCTTGGTTATTGTAAACAATGCTGCTATAAACACACTGGTTCATGTGTGCATTAAAAAATTTAAGGTTTATTTATTTTTGAAAGAGAGAGATAGAGTGAGAGAGCAGGTGAGGGGCAGAGAGAGAGGGAGACACAGAATCTGAAGCAGGCTCCAGGCTCTGAGCTGTCAGAACAGAGCCTGACGCGGGGCTTGAATTCACACACCATGAGATCATGACCTGGGGGGAAGTTGGGCGCTTCACTTACTGAGCTGCCCAGGAGCGCCAATGTGCATGCATCCTCTTGAATTTGTGTTCTTTTATTCCTTGGATAAATACCCAGTTGTGCTATGCTGGATCATGAGGTAATTGTATTTTTAACTTTTAGAGGAAACTCCACATAGTTTTACACGGTGGCCTCACCACTTTGCATTTCCAAGAACAGTTTCCTTTTCTCCACATCCTTGCCAACACTTATTGCTTCTTGTATTTTTGATTTTTGCCATTCTGACAGGTGTGAGGTAGTTTCTCATTGTGGTTTTGTTTTGCATTTCCTTGATGGTAAGTGATGACAAGCATTTTTCCTGTGTCTGTTACCATCTGTATGTCTTCTTTGGAGAAATGTCTGTTCATGTTTTCTTTCCAGTTTTTAATTTGATTATTTGTTGCTTGGGCCTTATGATATATCAGTTCTCTATGTATTTTGGATATTAGCTCTTTATTAGATAGGTCATTTGCAAATATCTTCTCCCATTCCATAAGTTGCTTTTTACTGTTCACTTTTTACTTCACTGTGCAGAAGCTTTTTACTCGATATAGTCCCAAGATTTATTTTTGCTTTAGTTTCTCTGGCCTCAGGGGACATATATTGAAAGAAGTTTTCATGGCTGATGTCAAAGAAGTTACTACCTGTGCTGTGTTCTAGGATTTTTATGGCTTTGGGTCTCACATTTAGGTCCTTAATCTATGTTTTGTTTCTTTAAGTGTATGGTGTAAGGAAGTGGTTTACATTCATTCTTTTGCATGATACTGTGCACTTTTCCCAACACCCTTCTTCGAAGAGACTGTCTTTTCCCAATGGATATTCTTTCCTGCTTAGTTGAAGATTAATTGAATTTGTATGTGTGGATCTCTGTGCTTTCTATTCTGTTTTATTTTTAAAATTTATTCAATTAAATTGAAGTTAACGTACAGTGTTGTATTGGTTTCAGGAGTAGAACCCAGTGATTCATCACTCATATGTAACACCCAGTGCTCATCCTTACAAGTGCCTTCCTTAGTGACCATCACCCATTTAGCCCATCCGCCCACCCAACACCCCTGCAGCAGTCCTCAGTTTATTCTCTGTACTTAAGAGTCTCTTATGGTTTGCCTCCCTCTGTGTTTTTGTCTTATATTTTCCTTCCCTTCCCCTATGTTCACCTCTTGTGCTTCTCAAATTCCACGTATGAGTGATAGCCTATAATATTTTCTTTCTCTGACTGACTTATTTCGCTTAACACAGTATACTCTAATTCCATCCGTGGTGTTGCAAGTGGCACAATTTCATTATTCTTGATCGCCCAGTAGTATTCCATTGTGTATGTATACACTACATCTTCTTTACCCATTCACCAGTCAATGGACATTCAAGCTTTTTCTATACTTTGGCTATTGTTGATAGTGCTTCTATAAACATTGGGGTGCATGTTCCCCTTCGAATCACCACTCCTATATCCTTTGGATAAATACCTAGTAGTGCAATTGCTGGGTAGTAGGGTAGTTCTATTTTTTATTTTATGAGGAACCTCCATACTGTTCTACAGAATGGCTGCACCAGTTTGCATTCCCACCAACAGTGCAGGAGAGTTCCTCTTTCTCCACATCCATGCCAACATCTGTTGTCGCCTGAGTTGCTAATGTTAGCCATTCTGACAGGTGTGAAATGCTATCTCCTTTCGTTTTGATTTGCATTTTCCTGATGATGAGTGATGTTGTGCATTTTTTCATGTGTCGGTTGGCCATCTGGATGTCTTCTCTGGAGACGTGTCTATTCATGTATTTTGCCCATTTCTTCACTATATTATTTGGTTTTGGGGTGTTGAGTTTCATAAGTTCTTTATGGATTTTGGATTTTTCAATGCACTTTTAAATTTCCTTTTTCCTTTTTTTCTCCTGACTGACATATTCGTTGTTTAGTAACACGTTATTCCGTATATTTGTGGTCTTTCCAGATTTTTTTCTTGGGCTGACTTCTAGTTTCATAGTGTTGTTGGCAGAAAAGGTGCATGGAATGACTTCAGTGTTTTGGGATTATTTTGTGACCTAACATGTGACGTGTTCTGAGAATGTCCCATGTGCACTTATAGAGAATGTGTTTAGGATGGAACAATCTGAATATACCTGTTAAGTCCACCTGGACCAGTGTGTCATTCGAAGCCATGTTTCCTTGTTTGTTTTCAGTTTAGATGACATGTCCATTGTAACTGGGGTGTTAAAGTCTCCTATTAGTATTGTATTATTATCCATTAGTTTCTTTGTTGGTTATCAGTATGTGATCTCTCTTGGAGAATGTTCCATGTGCACTCGAGTAGAAAGTATATTCCGTTACTTTGGGATGAAGAGCTCTAAATATATCTGTCAAGTCCATCTGATCCAATGTAGCATTCAGGGCCCTTGTCTCCTTATTGACCCTGTGTCTAGATGATCTATCCATTGTTGTAAGTGGAGTGTTACAGTCCCCTGCAATTACCACATTCTTATCAATAAGGTTGTTTATGATTGTGATCAATTGCTTTATATATTTGGGGGCTCCGGTATTCGGCGCATAGACATTTATAATTGTTAGCTCTTCCTGATGGATAGAGCCTGCAATTATTATATAATGCCCTTCTTCATCTGTTACAGCCTTTAATTTAAAGTCAAGTTTGATATAGATATGGCTACTCCAGCTTTCTTTTGGCTTCCAGTAGCATGATAGTTCTCCATCCCCTCACTTTCAATCTGAGGGTGTTCTCAGGTCTAAAACAAGTCTCTTGTAGACAGCAGATAGATGGGTCATGGTTTTTTTATCTTATCCATTCTGATACCCTATGTCTTTTGGTTGGAGTATTTCGTCTGTTTACATTCAGTGTTATTATAGAAAGATATGGGTTTAGAGTCATTGTGATGTCTGTAGGTTTCATGTTTGTAGTGATATCTCTGGTACTTTGTGGTCCTTGCAACGTTTCACTTACAGAATCGCCCTTAGGATTCCTTGTAGGGTTGGTTTTAGTGGTGATGAATTCCTTCAGTTTTTGTTTGTTTGGAAAGACCTTTATCTCTCCTTCCATCTGAATGATGGCTTGCTGCATAAAGGATTCTTGGATGCCTATGTTTCCTGTTCATCACATTGAAGATTTCCTGCCATTCTTTTCTGGCGTGCCAAGTTTCAGTAGATAGATCTGTCACTAGACTTATCAGTCTCCCTTTATAGGTTAGAGCGTGTTTATCCGTAGCTGCTTTCAGAATTTTCTCTTTATCCTTGTATTTCTCCAGTTTCACTATGACTTGTGGTGCAGAAGATCGATTCAAGTTACGTCTGAAGGGAGTTCTCTGTGCCTGTTGGATTTCAATGCCTTTTTCCTTCCCCAGATCAAGGAAGTTCTCAGCTATGATTTGTTCAAGTACATCTTCAGCCCCTTTCTCTCTCTCTCCCTCCTCTGGAATCCCTATTATACGGATATTGTTGCGTTTCATAGCATCACTTAGTTCTCTACTTCTCCACTCATACTCCTGGATTTTTTTATCTCTCTTTTTCTCAGCTTCCTCTTTTTCCGTAATTTTATCTTCTAATTCACCTATTCTCTCCTCTGCCTCTCCAATCCAAGCTGTGGTCACCTCCATTTTATTTTGCACCTCATTTATGGCATTTTTCAGCTCCTCCTGAGTATTTCTTAGTCCCTTGATCTCTGTAACAATAGATTCTCTGCTCTCCTGTGTACTTTTTTCCAAGCCCAGCAGTTAATTTTATGACTAATATTTTAAATTCATGTTCTGTTACATTGCTTAAGTCTTTTTTGGTCAATTCGTTAGCTGTTGCTACTTTCTGGAGTTTCTTTTGAGGATAATTCTTCCGTTTAGTCATTTTGGATAGTCCCTGGAGTGGTGCGGCACTGCAGCACTGTGCTGTCTGGAGTAACTTGTGTTGGTGGGCGAGGCTGCAGTCAGACCTGATATCTGCCCCCAGCCCACCACTGGGGCCACAGTCAGACTGGTGTGTCCCTTTCTTCCCCTCTCCCAGGGGCGGGACTCACTGTGGAGTGATGTGGCCTCTGTCTGGGCTACTTGCACACTGCCAGTCTCGTGATGCTGCTTCTATGGGATCTGGCGTATTAGCCGGGGTGGATCCACAAAGTTCACAGCGGCAGGAGAGGCAGGCTTAGCTCGCTTTGCTGTCAGTGGTCCCCTGCAGTAGGGGCCCTGCAGCACCGGGAGGGAGGCAGGCAGACCCATCTGAGGGATGAATCCATAAGAGCACAGCATTGGGTGTTTGCCCGGGGCAAGAAGTTCCATGAGGGCAACTGGTTCCCTTTGGAATTTTGGCTGGGGGATGTGCGAGGGAGATGGCGCTGGCCAGTACTTTTGTTCCCCGCCGAGCTGAGCTCTGTTTTCTGGGTGGATAGTCCCATTGTCTAGAAGTGTGAATTGCATCCAAGTTAGAAAAGCAGCAATGGATTAGGAATGACAAGTTGGTACCAAGATCTGCATTCAAATGGCCACGTGTCAAATTGATAAAGCTGATAGCTGTCTTCCATCCTCTTGTCCCACAAAGGAGGCAGTATACTCCCCTACCGCCAGGCTTAGCCTAATCACAACATTCTCCCTGGGCACTTCCACACAGCCAAGTTTTGAAAATTGGCACACAATTCTGAAAACAAATTGAGAAGGGACCAATGCAATACCTATCTCAACACCTCAAGGACACCATCAGACTCATGTGCTGAAAGAAGATAGTACTCTAAGACACTGGCTCTGAATACATTCCATGCAAATCCATTTTTTCCAAGAAAGGGCTAAGTTGTAGAAATGGAGACGCAGACAGCATGAGTTCTTCAACACACATGGGATTTGGAGAATGTTGAGAATGAAAAACTCAGCACAGTCTCCTGTCAACCTGGTTGTTTCCAGAATATGAAATGTCTATGGGCTTAGGCAATGAGAGCCCTCTGAAGGAATATACCTGGGAGCCCAGGCAGAAGGAATCCTGCATAATTCCTTTAGAAGCCAGATTTTTCTGTTTTCATCCCTCCCAGTTTTTCCATCAGTTTATGGAGGCAACGGTGAGCTGCAGCTATTGGGTTCTGCCAGATCTTGCTCAGGAGTCCAGAATAAGGACTTTGTTCTGTATTCCTGGAAAGGGGCCTTCTTGTGTTGACCACCTTCTGGACAATAATGCCCATGTGCAAATTACTTCTCAGAATGAAGGGCACTCATTCATCCAGGTCAGTGAGGCAAGCTGGCTCTCCTTCATGTTCCATAGAACAGCAGGCTAACCAGCAAGCCCTCAAGGATGAAAGGATAGCTATCCTTTGGTATGGCAGATATTGGTTGCTCTCACTCGTTACAGGACAAGAGTGGGAATTTGCGGCCACCTAGTGGGTTATGACTCCATGGCTCCAAGGGGGGGGGGGGAAGGGCAGAATTTTTGTCAGAAAGACAGCAAGGGGAAGGGAATGTGTGCAAGGAAGGCCAAAACTCGATTTTCCAATGGCAATTGGGATCAATCTGGAAAGGAGATAACTTAAATTCATTTGCCCTTGGACCAGAAGGAGACCAGTTCCCTCCCAAATGTCTACTTCAGCTTACACATAAACAAGCCTCCTGAGCACCTTCGAATGCCTTGGGCCCCAGGATGGCCACATACTTCTGAAACTCAAGTAAGCAATAAGGAGCCCTGTGTAAAATTCTCTCCCTCAGTCACAAGGACTAGATCAGACTCCCAGCTGGAAGGCAGAGTGTGTGAACTGAGTCCAAGTAAGAAAAACATCCATCGGTGAGGGATGACAACAAAGTGAGTCAAGGTTCTGCATTCAAATGGGCACGGGTCAAATCGAGGATGGCTATATCTATCCTACTGTCCTCTTGTCCCATCAGGAAGTGGGATCCTCCTATAAACTTTGGCTTAGCCTACCCAAGGGCATTCTCTGTGGGCACCTTGACACACCCTAGGTTTGGAGGTTGCCACATAATTGTGAAAGCCAATTGAAAAGGGCCCGATGCAATACATATCTCACCATCACAAGGAAACCACCAGACTTCCAAGCTGAAAAAGATGTTAGTACTCTAAGACACTGTCTCTGGATAGATTCCATGCAGGACCATTTTTCAAAAAATGGGCTAAAGGGTAGAAATGGAGACAGGCACTGCCAATTATTCATCACACATCCGATTTGGAGAATGTGGAGGATGAAATACCCAGAACAGTCTCCTATCAACCTGGTTATATCTGGAATGAGAAATGCGTGTGGTCTTTGGCAAAGGGGACCCTCTACAGTGTTACACTTGGAAGCCCTGTTAGCAAGAAGACTGCATTCTGTCTTTAGAATCCAGAAATTATGGCTTTGTCACACTTTTTCTGTCAGTTAATGGAGGCAGCATTGATTGAGATGTAGCTATTGGTTTCTCCTGCTCTTGTTCAGGAGTCTGGTACAAGGACTTCCTTCCCTATTCCTGGAAAGGGCTCTTTCATGTGTAGACCACCTCCTCATCCATAATTCACATGTGCAAACTCTCTGCTGTTCAGACCTAAGGCAACTCCATCAGCCAGGTGAACTAATTATGCTGGCTCCCCTTAGTCTTCCATACCCCAGCAACCCAAGCACTAATTACTCATGGAAGAAAGACCATCTTTCCTATTGTAGAGCAGAATGTGCTGGCTCTAAGTGATCACAGGAGCAGACTGATAGCGCTCTGCTTACCCTGAAGTGCCAGTTGAATGAATGACAGCTCCATGTCTTTTAAGGGAGTGGGGAGGACCTATTTAGCAATACAGCAAGTGAAAAAGAATGGGCGCAAGAATGGCTAAAGTTCAACATTTCCAAAGGAAATTGGGATCAACTTGGAAGGGATCTGTATAACTTCATTTCTCCTCAGCCCAGAGAGGAGGCCAGCTGTCTTCCCCAAAGACCTGGCCCACCTTGCACAAAAACTTCCTCTGCTGGGCAAGTTCACTATGTGGATATCCACATAATTCTGAAACCAAATTAATTAGTTAAGAGTAGGCTCTGTTGCAAAACCTCTGCCACAGTCACAAGGGCTGGACCCAACTCCCAGGTTAAGGGCAGAGGATGACTCTGAGACTCTCTCTGAATGGATTCAGGGAAGAACATTATTCTAAAAAATGTGCAAAGTAGTGTAAGGATGTATACAGAAAACAAATGCTCTGCAGAGATTGGAAGGGAACTATGTGGAGAAGGCAGTGCCCAGCACAAGCTCCTAGCAAACTGGCAGCGTGAAAAAGAAGAAACACTTGAGGGCTTAGGGGAAAAAACCTTCTACATATCCACGTGGGTGCCCGGTCAGCAACAGGTCTGTCTTCTTTCAGAAGGACCTGAAGAGCCCTGAATCTTTGTTTTTGTTGCTTTTCCCATCAGGGAATAGGGTGAACAATGACTGTGCTGCTTTGGTGCCATATTCTTCTAAAGGACTCTTTCTTTGCTGACCAGTTCGTGAGTCTACTGCTCCTATGGAACTGGCTGTTATTCAGGATCAAGACACCACAGACAGGGTAATGAGGCAAGCTACCCCCACACTGCCCCACCCCACTCCTATTCCAGAGATACCAACCACCAAGCTCAGGGATAGGAGGGCTATTCTCCTTTGGGATATTAGATGGTGATATGACTGAGGGCAGGACAGAGTGGGAACAATTCACCCATCCCTTGGTGCTGGCTGAGTGGGTGCCAGCTTCTTGGCTCCAAAAGGTGAAGAAAGACAGTCATAGGTGCAGGAAGGGGAGGAATGGATGCTCAGGGGACCAAGTTATTTTGCCTTGTCCATCCAATGAGAATGTGATCAATGTGAAGAGGAGATGTGTAACTTCATTTCCCCTCAGCCCAGAAAGTGGGCACCTCCCTCCCAATACCTCTGGGTTAGCTTCCACACGAACCGTTCTCAACTAAATTTCTTCCAATCCCTTAGGGCTCTGGATGTCCACATAGTAGTGAAACCAAAATGCCAGCAGCACTTTGGCTGAATCTATTTCACAGTCACAAGGGGCGGACCAGACCGGATATTTACAAGCAGAAGATATTACTCTGAAAGACTGAATTTGATGCACCCCAAGAAAATGTAGATTGATAATAAAGCAATGTGAAAATGGATACTTGCAGGCCAGAGTTCTTCAGAGTTTTGTGGGATTTGACTATGGAGTCCTCTACAGGATGTCTCTTGGGTCCCTGTGAGCAAGAGGCCCACATTCTACCTTCAGAAAGAAAGGGACACCTTTTGTTTTCAGCATGCTTCTGCCTGTCATGTCAGTAGATGGGGGCAGGGGTGATTCTGGGGTACGAAGTATGTGTTTCCATCTGATGACCAAGTGGTGGGGACAGGCCTGGGTGCACTATTTCTTCAAAAGGCAATTCGTGTGCTGATCAGGTCTTGGAGTGTACTGCACGTGCAGAGACTATTCTTCAGAGTGAGGCTACCTCCATCAGTTATGGACGGGAGTTAAGTGGCTAAACATCCCCACAATGACTGTAGCCTGCTAAGCACTGGGCAATCAGGGACAGGAGGATCAGGAGTCCTCTGGGATATCAGACTCCAATAGTCCTCCATTGACTCAGGAACTGACTAGAATGTCGTCACCAATCCTTGGACCCTGGTTGTGTAAGTGACATCCCTATGGGAGTGTGAAATGACACCAAGTTAGAAAAGCAGTGATGGGATAGGAATGACTATGAGTCAGTTTTATATTTCAAATGGGCATGTTTCAAATCTAAGAATGAAATATCTATCTTCCCTTTCTCTTGCCCCACAGGGGATGTGGTATCATCCCCTAATCTCTGCCTTAGCCTACCCAAAGCATTCACCCTTGGACCTTCACACACCCTAGGTTTCTGGATGGCCACACAGCTCTGAAACCAACACGAAAGAAGATGATAAGACTCTCAGACAGTGGCTTTGAGCAGATTTCATGCAGAACACATCTCCAAAATAGCAGCAAGTTGTGTAAGTGGAGGCCTAGAGTGTGTGTTTTTGTTACAACTAACAAATGGAGAATATTGACATTGCAGTACCGAGCACAGTGTCCTATCAACCTGATTGTATCAGGAATAAGAAATGCCTGTGGGCTTAGGCAAAGAGAGCCCTGTACAGGGCTGAACCAAGAGGTCTTGTCAGCAGTAAAACTGTTCTTTCTTCAGAAGCCAAAAATTTCTTGTTTTCCCTCTCATTGCCATGATTTCCTTCAATTGTCAGAGGCAGCAGTTGTTTGAACTCTAGCCATTGGGTTCCCCTGGCTGTTTCTCAGGAGACTGGAACAAGGACTTCCTTCCCTATTCCTGGAAAGGGCTCTTCCTGTGCCAATCCCCTCCTGTTTCATATAGCCCATGTGCAAACATTTGGCCTCTCAGGATGAAAGCAACTCAGTCAACCCAGCGAGTAAAGAAAGCTGGCTCCCCTTCACCTTCTATACCAGAGAAGGCACACTCAGAGGCTAAAGTCCACCATTCTTTGGTTTGGCAGACAGTGATCACTCTCACTGCACACAGGACCAGAGCTGTAGGGTGTGGCCTATTCAGGGTGCCAGCTGAGTGAGAAACAGTTCGATGTCTCTTATGTGTGAACAAAAATTTAGGAACACCACCATGGGAAGAAAATGGTTCGGAGGAAGACCTAAGCTCTACATTTCAAATGGGAATAGGATCAATCTGGAAAGGAGGTGTCTCACTTCATTTCCTCTCTGCCCATAAAGGATGCCACCTCTCTCCAAAGCCTCTCTCTCTGACCAAGAACACATAGAAACATAATTATTCTGGGCATCTTCCAATGACCCAGGTCTCTGGATGTCCATATACTTCTGAAACCAAAACAAGGGGTTACAAAACTTATTCCACAGTCACAAGGACTTCACCAGAATTTTCAGTTGAAAGCTGAGGATATTACTCTGAAAAACTCATTCAGAATGAACCCCAGGGAGAAATTCCTTTGAAAATGGAGCAAATGGATTCAAAATGACAGCGGGCTAGAGTTCCTCATTAGCGATGGGAATGGGAGACTGTTGTGAATGAAGTGACTAGCACAATCTTTTAGCCATTGATTGTCTCCGGAATTGGAAACACGTATGAGCTTTGGTAAAGGAACCTCTCTCCAGAGGACGCCTGAAGCGCTGTAATCATGAGGCCTCTATTATATCTTCAAATGAATAGGGAAATCCCTGTCTTTGGATGTCTTTCTTGGGATCACAATGGCAGATATGGGAAGTAGAGATGTAGCAGTGGCAGGTATGTGCTCCTGGCTGATGGTCATGTGTTTGGTATGCAGCCTTGGTGTGGTCTTCACTCAAGAGGCTGGCAGTGTGCAGAAAAGTTCCTAGAGCATACTATGCATACACAAACCTTTTGATCTTCAGGATGTCGGATTCACAATAAGTGATGGGAGGAAACAAACTGGCTTCCCTTCATTAAGACTATGCTAGTTGGATAAGTACCAAGAGGGTGGCTTACCTTTGGACTATCACACACTGAGATCTCCCAGTGGCTCAGGAACTGATTGGTAAGTCACATCTGATTCTTTATCCATGGCTGTGTAAATGAAAACCCCGTGATCTTGGAATGTGAATGGTGACATAGGAAAACAACAGTAGTGGAAGGAGTTTGGAGGGCCAAGGTTTTGCATTTCTATTTGGGATGGGATAAATCCATGGAGGAGATATCTATGTTCACTCCTTCTTACCCCATGCAGGATGCTGCCTCCCTCCCTAAACCTCTGACCTAGTCTACATACAAATATTCTCCATTGGGCGCCTTCAGGTGCTCTAGGCCTTTGTATGTCCACATAGTTCTGAAAACAAATTGAGAAGGGTCCGATGCAAAACCTATAACACAAGACTCCCAATTTGGAAGTAGAGACTATTATTCCAAGACACTGACTCTGAATGGACTCCATGCAGAACAGTTTTCCCCTCCTCTCCCCCCACAGAAGACAATAGTGTGTATAGGGAAACCATGGAAGGTAGGAGTTCTTCACTAGAGATGGGAGAATGTTGAGAAAGGAGTACCCAGCACAATCTCCTAGCAGTATGACTGTCTCAAGAATAAGAAACACCTGTGAGCTTAAGGAAATGCAGACCTCCTCCCAGGAAATGGAGCTACACCTGGGGACCCTGTAGGGAAGAGGCCACCTTCTTCCTGCAGCATGAGTCTGAAATCACTGGCTTTGTCTCTCTTTCCCACTTTTTCCATCAGTGGATAGAAACAGTGGTGGTTGAGCTGTAGTTGGGGGCTCCTGGCTGTTGCTCAGGTGTCTGGAACCAGAACTTGGTATTGTCTTCCTGGAAAGGGTTCTTCTTGCACTCGTCAACTCCTGGAGAATCCTGCCCATATGTTAACTGTGTGTAATCAAAATCAGGGCTTCTCAATCAGCCAGGGGAATGGGGTAACCTGGTTCTCCTTTACCTTCCACAGCACAACTGGCCAAGCACCAAGTGCTCAGGGACTAACAGGTCATCTTCCCTTTGGATATTTGACACTGGTAGCTCTCACTGAGCACAGGACCAAAGTGGGAACCCCTGCCTCTTCCTGGGTGCTGGCTGAGTATGTTAGAGCTCCATGGCTCCTAAGTGTGAACAAAGACCTAGCTATAAAAAACAGCAATGAAAAGGGGATGGCCCCAAGGAGGACTAATATTCTACATTTCCAACGGGAATGGAATAAATCTCAAAATCAGATGTCTGATTTCATTTCCACTTACCTCAGAAGAGGCCAGCTCCCTTCCAAAGCCTCTGGCCCATCCTAAACACAAAAATTCTCCACTGAGTCCCTTCACATGCTCTAGGTCTCTGGATGTCCAAATTGTTCTGAAACAAAAGTCAAAGGGAGTCTGTGCAACACCTAGGGAAATCACGGCAATGCCAGTGACTCTGCACCTGACCCCTCCTGGGAGCTAAACCTACCCCTAGCTCAGGCTCTTTCTGGAAGAGGGCTCAAGTCCTTGGTCAGAGAAAAGAACAACTCTGGGGCCCATGACCGGCACAGAGTTCTTCAGCCATGAACTCAGGAGGGGGTCATGACATTTCTGGGGTAAGAGTGGAGTTGCAGAACGGGATTTGGGGCCAAAATCTAAACCTGCAACACACAGTCAGCCATACAGTGAACAAAACTCTAAGGGTGTCCTGTACCCTAAACAGGTGCCTTCAACTCAGCTGTTCTGGGAGATCACTGAAATGGTGCCAGCTCAGGCCCTGGCACCTCCAGGGACCTGTCCTTAACCCTAGACCATGATTTCTCCTCAGGGGTCCCACATCCTAAGTCTTAGGACAAAATACATTTGGGGCCAATGACTAGAGCAGGATTAAACCATAAGGAACCCAAGTAGTTTCCATTTCTAAGGCAGAGATGGAGTGGCACAAGGGAGTACTGAGGTCAAATCTAAGCCTGGCCCACCCCTTTGGCTGGCCCTGTAACTCAAAACTTAAGCCTGACCCATGCCCTAACACATGCCCTCAACTCAGCCCTATGTGGAGATCACTGCATTGCTGGAAGTTTCAGCAACTGGCACTTCCTGGGACCTAACCCTAACACCAGCTAAGGCTCTGGCACTAAGGACACAGACCATTAAGGTCGAGAAGAGAACGGATATGGTGCCAAAGACCAATGTGGAATATTACAGCATGGAAGCCAGAATTATGCCATGTCATTTCTATGTCCAGGATGGAGCTTCAGGGGGTGATAGGGAGAATTTACTTAACCCTGGCACACTGAGTCTTCTGGCTCCTGAATCAATGTCTAAGCCTGACTCCAAGCCATGAACTCTCAACTCAGCCCTCCAGGGAGATCACCGCACTGTGGGAGGTTCTGCCAGTGACACTTCCTGGTTGATAGCCCTAAATTACCCAATGTTCTGGTTGTAAGGGGTACCACCTTGCAGTTCTGAGAAAAGAACAGACTAGATATCCCGTTCAGGGCACCAACATGTTTAGCGAGGAACCCAGGAGTTGACCATGATATTTCCAAGGCTACAATGGAACCCCAGAGAAGTATCTGGGGCCAAAATTAAGCCTGGGGCACATAATGGGGCATCCACTGCAATTTGGCCTTTACCCCAAATCCATTATTTTCTCAGAACTCAATGGTCTGGCCTTAGGGCCAGAGGACTGGCTGGGGTTAGGTTTAAGTCCCAGGAGGTACCAGGGACTGAACTCCCACAGTCGCAGTGATCTCCACAGAGGGCTGAGTTTAGAGCATGTGTTAGAGTGTGAGTCAGGATGAGGCTTTGGGTTACAGGGCCAGACAATTGGATTATGGACCAGGCTTAGGTTTGTTATCAGTACTCCCTTGTGCAACTCCATCCCTGCCTTGGAAATGTCATGTCAATTATCTGGTTTCCTTGCGGATTAATCCTGTACTAGTCACAGGCCCCACATGTATTCTGTCAGACCTAAGATGTGGGACGCCTGAGGAAAAAGCCTGGTCTAGGGTTAGGGATAGGTCCTTGTAGGTGCCAGGCCCTGAGCTGACACCATTTCAGTGATCTCCCTGGAAGGCTGAATTGAGGGTGACTTTTAGGGTGCAGGACACTCTTAGGGTTTGTGGGCAGGGGAGGGCCAACTATGTGTTGCAAGCTTAGGTTTTGGCCTCCAATCCCCTTGTGCAGCTGCATTCTGACCCAGGAAATGTCATGGCTCACTCCTGGTTACCTCACTGCAGAATTATGCACTGGTCATGGGCTCCAGAATTTTTTGTTTCTCTGCTCTAGGAGGTGTGTCTTCTTCAAGAAAGAGCCTGAGCTGGGGTCGGGTTTAGTTCCCAGGAGGTGTCAGGGGCAGAGTCACTGGCATTGCAGTGTTCTCTCTGGTGGATTGAGTTGAGGGCACTTGGTAGGCTGTGATTCAGCCAGGGTTTGGTTCAGGAGTAAGAAGATTGTTTGGGTGAAGCTTAGGTTGAAGTCCATCCCTGCCACAGAAATATCATGACGAATTTCTGGCTTCCACGTGGAAATATACACAGTCTTTGGCCCCAAATCTGTTCTTTTCTCAGCGCCAATGGTGGGCTCCTGTAGATCCAGGGCCCTGGCTAGGTTTAGGGTTAGGTCCCAGGAAGTGACACAGCCTGAACCCCCAATAGCACAGTGGTCTTCGCAGAGGGATGAGTTGAGGTTGCGGGTTTGGGTGTGGGTCAGGCTTAGTGTTTGAATTGAAGGGCCAGCCTATGGTGTAGGCCAAGCTTAGCTTTGGCCTCAGTATCCCCCTTGTGAAATCCATCCTTGCTTTGGACATGGCATGGAGACTGTCCATATTCCATGCTGAATAATCCTTCTCTGGTTATGGGCTTCAAATCCATTCTGTTCTCGGACCTATGAATGGGCCCAACATGGGGAAAAAGCTTTGTCTAGGGTTAGGCTTAGGTTCTGGGAGGTTTCAGGGGCTCAACCGACACAAGTAGAGTGATCTCCCTGGAGGACTGAGTTAAGGGAGCATGTTAGGGTGTGGGACAGACATAGAGTTTGAGTACAGAGGGCACCCAATTGTGTGTACCAGGCTTAGGTTTGGGCCCTGGGTCCCCTTCTGAGGTTCCATTCAGGCCCTAGAAAGAACATGGTCCACTCCTGGGCTCCTTGATAAAGATTTTGGTGCCATGAATAGGCCCCTAGTCTGTCTTTGTCTCAGTTCTTGGAGATGGGACTCCTTACAACGAGAGCTGTGGCTTGGGTTAGGGTTGACAACCAGGAAATGCCAGGGGCAGAACCACCCACAGGGCAGTGATCTCCCTGGATGACTGAGTTGAGGATGCATGGTTAGGTTTGGGTCAGGCCTAGCATTTGGATTCAGGAGCCAGAAGACTGGGCCAGGGTTAGGTAGGGTCTCGTGATGCCCCACTGCAGCTCTTTCACAGCCTTGGAATTAGTATGCAAAATTATGGCTCCCATGCTGATATACTTCACGTTTGTCATTGGCCCAAAATCTGTTCTTTTCTCAGATATCAATAGCAGGGTCCCGTTATGGCCTGAGCCCTGGCTGTGGGTAGAGTTAGTTCTTTGGAGGTGCCCCCAACAGTACAGTGATATTCACAGAGGGTTGAGGTGAGGGTTTTGATAGGGCTAGGCTTTGGCTTTGGGTTACAAGGCCAGTCAGTGGTGAGAGCCAGGCTTAGGTTTGGCCTCAGTACTCTCTTGTCCCAATCCATCCTGTCTTGAAAATGTCATGATGATTATCTGGTTTCCTTGTGGATTAATCCTGCTCCAGTCACAGCTCCCACATGAGTACTGTCCTCAGACCTAAGATATGGGCCCCCTGAGGAAAAATGCTGGCCTAGGGTTAAGGTTAGGTCCTTGTAGGTACCAGAGCCTGAGCCAACACTTAGTGACCCCCCCTGGAGGACTGAGTAGTGGGCACCTTTTAGGGTGCTGGACACCGTAGGGTTTGTGGGCAGGGGAAGGCCAATTGTGTGTTGCAGGCTTAGGTTTTGCCCCATTTCCCTTCTGAAGCTCCATTCTGACCCTGGAAATGTCATGGCCCACTCCTGAGTTCCTCGCTGAAGAATTCTGTCCCAGTCCTGGGACCAAGAAATTTTCATTTTTTTTACCTAGGAGGTGGGCCTCTTCAAGGAAGAGCCTGAGTGAGTGTTGGGGTTGGTTTCCAGGAGGTATCAGTGCAGAATCACTGACATTACAGCGATCTCCCTGGTGTGCTGAGTTAAGGGCACTTGGTAGGCTTAGGGTTTGGGTTCGGGAGTCAGAAGATTGGGCACAAGTTAGTTTGAAGGTCATAATCCCTTCCTGCAGCTCCATTCTGGCCATGAAAATTTCATGGCCAATTTCTGGCTTACATGCGGAATTATATCCCATTGGTATTTGGCCCCAAATCTTATGTGAATGTGGTATGTGTGTGTCTGTGTTTGGAATGAGCACTTATGTGTGGTATACATCAGATGGATATGTGCTGTATGGAGTGTCTGTGGTAGGTACCAGGTGTGGGTGTGCAGTATATGTGTGGTGAGTGAATGTGTTGCGTGTGTGTTGAAAGTTTTGTATATCTTTGGGTTTTTTAATTTTTAATTTTTTTATTTTTCAATATATGAAGTGTATTGTCAAACTGGCTTCCATACGATACCCAGTGCTCATAGCAAAAGGTGCCCTCCTCAATACCCATCACCCACCCTCCCCTCCCTCCCACCCCCCCATCAGCCCTCAGTTTGTTCTGTTTTTAAGAGTCTCTTTTGCTTTGGCTCTCTCCCACTCTAACCTTTTTTTTTCCTTCACCTCCCCCATGGGTTTCTGTTAAGTTTCTCAGGATCCACATAAGAGTGAAAACATGGTATCTCTCTATCTCTGTATGGCTTATTTCACTTAGCATCACACTCTCCAGTTCCATCCACATTGCTACAAAGGGCCATATTTCATTCTTTCTCATTGCCACGTAGTACTCCATTGTGTATATAAACCAGAATGTCTTTATCCATTCATCAGTTGATGCACATTTAGGCTCTTTCCATAATTTGGCTATTGTTGAGAGTGCTGCTATAAACATTGGGGTACAAGTGCTCCTATGCATCAGTACTCCTGTATCCCTTGGGTAAATTCCTAGCAGTGCTATTGCTGGGTCATAGGGTAGGTCTATTTTTAATTTTGTGAGTAACCTCCACACTGTTTTCCAGAGTGGCTGCACCAATTTGCATTCCCACCAACAGTGCAAGAGGGTTCCCGTTTCTCCACATCCTCTCCAGCATCTATCGTCTCCTGA
Source organism: Panthera leo (assembly GCF_018350215.1). Lineage (NCBI taxonomy): Eukaryota > Metazoa > Chordata > Mammalia > Carnivora > Felidae > Panthera > Panthera leo. The sequence continues at coordinate 16,336,774 of NC_056694.1, read as the reverse complement.
TTTGTTCATTTTGGCCACTCTGACTGGCGTGAGGTGATATCTGAGTGTGGTTTTGATTTGTGTTTCCCTGATGAGGAGCGACATTGAGCATCTTTTCATGTGCCTCTTGGCCATCCGGATGTCTTCTTTAGAGAAGGGTGTATTCATGTTTTCTGCCCATTTCTTCACTGGGTTATTTGCAAAGTTTTGTATATCTTTGGAGTGTGTGTGTGGAATGGTGTTGGTGCATTTGTGGTGTATTGGTGGTGTGTCTTTCTGCATTGTGCATGTGTGGTAAGTGGAGTGTATGTTTGTGTGTCTATGTAAATATGTGGTTATTGCATGGTATATGTGTGTGGGGGGGGTATATTGTAAATACGTGGTTATTGCGTGGTGAATGTGTAGTGTGTTTGTGGCATCTCTGTGGTGTAACTGTGTTGTATTTGAGGTGTGTGTGGCATATGTGTGCTGAACATGTGGTGAATATGCGATATGTGCCATGTGTGTGGTACATGTTTGGTGTGTTGTGGTACATAAACAGCATGTATGTTTTGTATACTCATAGTGTGTATTGTGTGAAGGCAGCCTGTGTGGTGTGTGTGGTGTGTGCATTTTTTTGTGTTGTATGTATGTGGAATATGTAGGTGTGGTACAGGTGTGGCATATATGTGATGTGTGGTGTGTCAAGGTATTTGTATGACGTGTGGTATGTAGTATGTGTTTTTTAAGTTTATTGTGTTTGCTGCACAAGACGAATGAGTGTTCTGGATATGTATGACATATGTGTGTTTTGTCTGATATCTCTTGTTTGGTGTATGTGTGGTGTGTATGTATGATATCTCCGGTTTGGTGAAAGTGTGGTGTGGGCATATGGTATATGCATGGTATGTGTGGTTATGGTATTTGTATGTCATGTGTGGAGTGTGTGTGGTGTGTCATTGGTATATAGGTGCTTTACATTTGTTCATGTGTGGAGTTTATATGGTATATGAGTTGTGATTATGGCATATCTCTTGTGTTTTCTGTTTTCCCTGTGTAGTGTGTTCAGGTGTTATTTGTGTGGCATGCATGGTGTGTGTGTGTGTGGTGTTTGCGTGCTGTATGTGTTGATTTTTTGTGTGGTATACATGTGGTGTGTCTGTTTCTGTGTAATGTATGTAGTGTGTGTGGTTTTGTGGTGTTGTTATGCATATTTGCTGGTGTGAAGTGTGTATAAAATATGTGTGGTGTGAATTTGGTGTGTAGAAGTAGTGTTGTATTTTATACATCTCATGAATGTTTGGCATATTGGTAGTATGTGGTCTATGTGGTATGTGTTGTATATATGCTATGTGGGCTAAGTTAATGGTGTGTATTATGATTGGTGAGTGTGGTATATTGTGGAGTAAGCGTGTGGTACAGGTTGGTGTGTTTCTGAGATAGGTATGGTATGCCTGTGTTTGTGCTGCATATGTGGTGTGTATGACTGAGAGTTGTGTAATATATGTGTAGTGTATATGTAATGTATGTTAAACATATGAGGTGTGTGTGGCATGTATGTATTATGAGTGTGTATGTGTGGTATTTATGTGATGTATGTGAGGTGTATGTCTGGTGTGTGTGTGGTGTATATGTGTTTCTTTGTGACATATGTGTGGTTTGGACAGTGCATGTGGGGTGTGTGTGTGTGATATATGGAGTGTCTATAATGTGTGGTGTGCATGTGGCATATTTATGGTGTGTGTGTGGTGTATGTACGGTGTGTGTGTCCTTTTTGTGTTTTGTGTCTTTGTTGTGAATATAATTTGTGTGTTTAATATAAGTAACATGACCTTCTGTGTATGTGTCTTTTATGTGCAGTATATGAGTGTGGTCCGTGTTGTGTATATGTGTTGTATGTGTAGTTTGTGTGCAGTGTGTGGTTTATGTGCGATCTTTTTGTGGTGTTTTTGTGTTTCATTTGTGATGTGTGAAAAATGTAGCCGTATGTAAGATATGGGTGGAGTGATGGACTGGAAGTGGTGTGTGTATGCAATGTGAAGTGTGTTGTGGTGTGTTTGTTGTGTATTTGGTGTGTCTTTGTGTGGTATAAGTGTGGTATGTGTGTAGTGAATTCGGGTTGCACTGGGTGTATAGTATAAGTGTGTTATGTCTATGATGTGTGGGTGTATGAGTGGTATGAGTTGTAGTATATGTGCGTTGTGTATGAAATGTGTGTGGAGTTTGTTTGTTGAATGTATTATGTGTAACTGTGTGTGGTATGTTTGATGTGTATTTTTTATAGGTGTGCTGTGTGTCTGTTGTATTCCTTTGGTTGTAGTTGCAATGTTTGTGTAAGTGTTATACATACATAAGGCATCTGTAGAGTATCTCTTTTGTGTCTGTTCCTGGTATGTTTGTAGTGTTGTGTGTGTGTCTGTGTTGTATGTGTGCTATGTGTCTTTGGTGTGTGTGCTGTATATGTGGTGAGAGTGTGAGAGACGCATGTGTGGTTGTGTGTGGTGTATGTTATTTGTGTGTGGTATATATGTGGATTGTGTGTTTGCTTGATATTTTTGTGATGGCTGTGGTGTTTGTGTGGTGTGTGGGTGTGTAGTATGTGTGTTGTGTGTGTTATATGTGTGGTAGTGCTTGTGTATGTGTGATATTACTATGTGGGGGTTGAATGTGTGGTAACTGCAATATTTCCATGTGCTTTATGGGTTGTGTGGGGTGTATGGGGGGTGTAGTGTGTGTATTTGTACTATACGCACGATGCTTGTGTTAGGTGTGTGGGATGTGTGTGTGGAATGAGTGTGGTATATGTGCCACTTGTGAGATACACAGGTGGTTTGCCTGTCATGTATGTGCAGTGTTTGGCAAATGGTATATGAATGTGGTGTGTGTGTGGTATAAGTGTGTGGTGTGTGGTGTATATGGCATGTGGGGTCTTTTTGGTGTGTATAAGGTGTGTTCATGCTTTGTGTGTGTGCATGTGTGTGTATGTAGTATATGGTTAATAGCTGGCCTATGTTTTGTGTTTGGCATACACATAGGTACAGCGGGTATGTGTGATATTTTTTGTTTCTTCTATGTGTTGTCTATTTGCGAGTATGGTGTGTATGGTGAGTGTGAGGTGGATCCATATTTTGTGTGCTGTGTGTTGTACATGTGGGTAACATATGCATAGTGTATGTTTATGGTCCATGTGGTTCATTAGTGGTATCTGTAGTTTGTATGTGGCAAATGCAGATGTAAGTTTGTGTGGAAAATGTGTGCTGGGTGAGGCGTGTGTGGTTTGTATGTCACATGTGTGGTTTATGTGTGCTGTGTGTATGTGGTATATGTAATTGTGTGGTTGTATGGTAAGTGTTGATGCATGTGAGGTGTGTGTTCAATGTGTCATATGTATGTGTTGAAATGGTGGTGCATGTGGTGTGTGTGTTGTGAGTATTGCACGTCTCTTGTGTGTGTGTCATGTGTTTCTGTAACATCTGTCTTGTATGCATAATGTATGTGTGGTGTGTGTGGTAAAAGTCTGTTGTGGTGTGTGTGTGCAGTGCATGCTTGCCTTGTGTATGCATGGTATATGTGTGTTCTATGTGTGTTGTGCATGTGGTATATATTCAGTGTGTGTTGCATGTGTTGCATGTGGGTGAGTTTTCTTGTGTGACTTGTGTGCAGTGTTCATGGAGTAGGTGTGTGCTGTATGTGCAGTGTCACTTGTGTGATTTCAGGTTGTGTGTGTGACATAAATGTGTGTACCTTGTTATAGTTCTATGGGTGTGTGGAGTGCACATGTGTATACATGTGTTGCACATGAATAGTGTAGCTATTTTGTATTTGGGGCATGTAGCATCAGTGGGAGTATTGTATATGTGAGATGTATGAGTGGTGTTTGTGTGGTGTATGAGTGTGGAAGATGTGTAGTTTGTGGTGACTGTGGGGTTATGATTTTTGGCAGGCTTTGTGTTTGTGTAGTTTACATGTATTGTGCGTGTGGTGTATGTGTATTTTGCATGTGTGTTAAATGTGCAGTCTGCATGTGGAGTGTGCAGTATATATCTATTGTTTTATGTTTTATGTGTGCTGTATATGTGGCATATGTATGTTGTGTTTAGTGCTTACGTACATTCATTGTGACATATGCATGTTAATGGAAGTTTTCCCCATGTAGGTATTTGATTTGTGTTTTGTAGTGTTTCTGTTTCTGGTGTGTGTTGTGTGTGTGTCATGAGTAAATACAGTCTCTGCAGTGTGTATTTCATACATGATGTGTTTCTGATGTGTGTGTGGTGTATTTGACGAGTGTGTGTTGTGTGTATTGTTATTTTATGTGTGGGGGCTGTATAGTTCCTGTGTTGTGTATGTTCTTTTTTTTGGTGTGTTTTACAGGTGTGGTCTGTGAATAATATATGGGTGTGCATGTGTTAGATGATTGGTGTGGCAGTGCTGTATGTGTTGTGTGTTGATTTACATGTGGTAGATGTGTGTGGTTTATTTTTCTCATCAAAATATGGTACATGTAGTTGTGTGTATCATATGTGCTTTCTGAAATGCATTTTTGTGTAATTGCAGGAGATGTTTGAAGAGTGTGGTGTATGCTTGGTGTCTGAAAGTATGTGCTGTGTGTGTCTGATGTGAATGTGTTTGGTAGGAGCACTTATGTGTGCTATACATGGGATGTATATGTGCTGTATGGGTTCTCTGTGGTATGTACGGTGTGTGTGTGTTATGTGTGTTGTGTTGTGTGTGTTTCATGTGTGTTGAGAGTGCAGTATATCTGTGGATTGAGTTTGTGGAATGTTGACAGGTTCATGGTGTGTTTCTGTACATATTTATGTGTAGCATGTGGAGTGTGTGTATGTGGATCTATATAAATACATGTTTATTGTGCTGTGCATGTGTGTGTGAATATTGGATGTTTTTCCTGTGTGGCGAATGTGTGGTTTGTGGTATCAGTGTGTGGTGTAACTGTGTTGTGATTGAGGTGAGTGTTAGTGTGTGTGTCACATATGTGTGTTGGACATTTGTTGAAGGTATAATAGGTGCTGTGTCTGTAGTAAATGTGTGGTGTTTTGTGGCATGTAAGCGATGTGTCTAATATATGTGGTGTGTGTTGTGTGAAGGCAGACTGTGTGGTGTGTTCATAGTGTTAAAGTACTTTTTGTGTTGTGTGTGTGTGGAAAGTGTATGTGTGAAATAAAGGCGTGGTGTATATGTGATGTGTGTTGATTGCTGAAGTACATGTACGAAATGAGTGGTGTGTGGTATTTGGGTGGTAAGGTTCCTGTGTGTGTTGTACATGCAGAGTGAGTGTTCTCTATGTGTGCTTATTATTTGATGTATGTTGTTGTGTCTGTGTGATATATCTTGTTTGGTGTATGTGTGTTGTGTTGGTGGGTTTATACATATGTTGGGTGTGGTATTTGTTCAGAGAGTTGAGATTAGTGTTTTTGTGTGTTTTGTATGTATGATATTTTTGGTATAACTGTTGTCTGTGTGTGTGGTTTTGGTATTATTTGTGTGATGTGTGTGGAGTGTATGTAGTGTCAGTGCTATACAGGTGCTTTACTTCTGTTCATGTGTACTGTATTTATGATATATGAGTTGTGATTATTTTATATCCCTGTTGTGTTTGTTCTCCATGTGTAGTGTTCAAGTGGTGTTTGTGTGGCACACATGTTGTGGGTGTAGTGGGTGTGGTGTATGTGTCATGTATCTGATTGTCCTTGCAGTAAATTTGGGCTTAATATTTTTCTTATGTGTGGTGTTTGTATGAAGTGTATGTGCTGTGTGTGTGTATGGTATGTTTGATTTGTGTGAGTGTGGCATGTGCATCAAGTTTGATGTATGTGATGTGTAAATGGAATGTGGGTGTGGTAGGTTTGGCGTGTTTTTGATACGTGGACTATAGGTATTATATGTGTGGAATGTGTGTGCTGTATACATTGTTTTTGGTGTGTGTGGTCTGTGTGTGTGGCTTATATGTGGTGTCTGTGGTCTGCAGGTGTGAGGTAGATGTGTTGTATTATGTGACTAGATACGGTGTATATGTGCAATGTGTGCGCATTGTGTGTGTGTGGTGAAATTGTGTTGTATATGTTTTGTTTGTGGTATATATTTAGCGTGTGGTTTGGTTTAAATGTGATGTGTTTGTGGAGTAACTATGGTATATGTCTGGCATATATTGGCATGTATTATATGTGTGTTGTTGGTATAGTTTTTGTATGGTAAAATATGACGTATAGGTTATATAAATTCCATGTGTGGTGTGTCATCTATGTTTGCTGTTTGTAGCATGTTTGGTTTCTTTGTCATGTGTGATATATGTATGATTTGTATTTGTGGTATATGTGTGTACATGTTATGGCTCATAAGTGGTATGTTTTTGATAGATGGTTTGTCATGTGTGGTTAACATGTGTTGTGTGTATTGTGTATGTATAGTGTGTTTGTGATGTGTGTGTCTAGTTTCTATGTGTGGTATGATTTTGGTGTTTCTGTGGAATTTGTACTACAACTGTAGATATTTTCATGTGTGGGCATTGATGTGTATGGCATGTATGTTGCAGTTGTGTGGTGTGTGTCTGGTATTTGTGTGAGACACATATGTCTTGTGTCAGTGTGAAGTAGGTGTGATTTATGTGCAGTGTTGTGGCATGCATTTGTGAGGTGAAATTGTGGTGAATATATTAGGTGTGCGTAGAGCATATTTGTTGCATGTGTGGGGGAATACGTCTGCTGTGTGTGGTTTGTCCATTGTGTATGTGTGTTGTAAAGCTGTTTGTTATTCTTGTAGTGTTTATGTGATGTGTCTGGTATTGTGTGGTGTGTTTGTGGTGCATATTTAGTGTGTGTGGTGCATGTATGATATGTGTGAGTTTTATGTTGGGTGTTTTTGGTTGACATGTGGTGTGTCTTTGGTCTGTTTGTGGTTGTTTGCTGTATGTGTTTTGGGTGTGTTATATATAAAATGCTTGCTTGACGTGTTTGAGTGATGTGTACGCAGTGGTGTGTGTGGCGAATGTGTAGTTATGTGTTTTTTGTGTTGAGGGAGTGGTGTGAGTAATATAAGCATGTCATATGTGTGACGTATGTGAGATATGTGTGCAATATGTGTGCTGTTTGTGTGACATATGTGTACTTTGTGTATGGTGTATTGTGGTGTGTATGTTGTGTGGTGTATATGAAATCTTTGTGGTATATTTGGTTTGTGTGTCACATGTATGGCGCATGTGTGGTTGTGATGTTTGTGTGCATATTGGCATGTGTGGTGTTTGTGATTTATGTAATGTGTGTGGTGTGTGTTGGCGTTCATAAACCGTGTGTGTGGTATATTGGTGGAGCATAAATAATCCATGTGTTGTGTATGTGTCGTCTGTGTTTGACATGGGAATAAAGTGTGTTTCCGTGATGTGTATATGAGGTGAGTGTGGTATGTGTGTGGCATGTGTGTGGAATATTTTGTATATGTAAAGATTTTTTTGGTGTATATGTGATATGTGTGATATTTGTGTGTGTGGTGTATCTACGGTGTGAATGTGGTGTATTTGTAATTGGGGAAGGTGAGCCTTATTGTGCAACGTGTATACTGTTCGTGTGTGTAAGTTCTGTGTGACGAAAGGTTGTGTGTGTAGTGTGCATGTACCAACATATTATAGGTGAGGTAATAATGAATGTGTAGTGTCTGTGGCATATGTGTGCTGTGTGTATGCATTGTTATACGTGTCAGAATGATTGGTGTATGTATGGTGTGTGCCTTTGGGTATATTTATAATGTGTGTGTTGTGACATTGTGGTGAATATGTATTCTAGTATATATGTTGGGTTCTTGAGTGTGGTATTTGTGAAACATGAGTGTTGTATGTGAATTATGTGTTGTGTGTGGAGTGAAATTATGATGTATATGTGGTGTGTGTGGTTCCTATAGCATGGTTGTGTGGAATATAAATAGTGTGCATGTATTAATGTGTAACTATTGTGTATGTGTGAGGAGCGAATGGTGTGTGATATGCGTATATGGTGCGTTTTTCTGTATGTTGTATGTATGAAAAATAACTGGAAACTGGTATGCATTTATGAAATATGAGTTGTGTGTGGTGTGTGTGTGCTGAGTACATATGAGGTATATGTGTTATGTATTATGATGAAGGTGTGGTGTGGTGTGTGTGAGTGTGATGTAGGAGTCCCTGTGAGTGGTATTTTTGTAGTGTATTTGAGTGGGAGGGTGTTGAATATGTGTAGTGTGTGCGTACTGTATGTGTAAGGATTGTGCTTTGTTTCTCTGTAGTGTGAGTGTGGGTATGTGGGGGTATATCTAAGGAGTGAGAGCTGTGTAGAGGGAGATCACAGTGAGTGTTGGCATTAGGTTGTTTATAGTGTGGTGTAAGTGAACTCATTGTGTGTCATATGTGAGTTTAAAGTGTGGTATATATGTGGAGAATATGTGAGGAGTGGACTTTGCAGTGTAAGTATATGAGTTATGTGTGTGGCAGTGATTGACAAATGTATGGTATGTGTGTCTCTGGTACGATCTTGTTTTCCAAAGCTAGAAGTGTTTGAAAACCTATGCGGAGCCTAGCTGAAAACTGCCACATACTGAACTCTGTGAAACAGCACGGTGGGGAATCACTCAGCTAAACTGCGGTTTCATTATGTTGGCAGGGTTTGAAAAGCAATGCGGGCAACTAGCAGGGAAGTGCCAGGGACTCTACTCTGTGAAACCTCAGTGTGGTACCACCATCTTTCCCTACAACTTCACGAAGGGGGAAGCGTTGGAAAACCTATGCCGAGCCCACTTGGACAGTGCCACTTACTGAACTCTGTGAAAGAAACTACACTGTGGGAAACCATCCTTCAATGAACATGTTCTTTCACTAAGGAGGAAGTCTTATTGAAGAGCACTGTGGGGCCAAAACGGCAAGTCTTCTCGACTCAACTTTGGGAAGGAAACCCATAGGTAGAGCCTCTTTCAACTGACACCCCATTTCCCTAAGGAAGAAGTGTTTACTGAGAAGACCTGCGAGGCCTACATTGCCAACCCTTGACGCTCAACAGGGTAAAGCAAAGAGGCGGGGATTCCCGTTTTCAACTAAGATCTCATCCCCTTAAGCTTTTTTGAACTCATTGCAGGGCCTCACAGTAAAGCGCCCCATGTTCATCTCCGAAAAGCAACGTTGTGCGGAAACCGTCCTTCAACAGACCAACATCAGTAAGTACCACGTAGTCAGAAATGTGTGAATAGCTATGTGGGGACTAAGGGAGAGAGTGGCATACACTCATCTTGAGAAACGACACTGTGGTGAAACCACCTTTCCACTGACAACTCGTTTCACACCGTCAGAAGGGTTTGAAAACCTAGGTTGGCAACACAGGGAAAGTGCCATATACTGAACTCGGTCAAACGAAACTATGGGGAATCCTTTTCTGAGACAGCATCTTACTTCACTCATGTAAGAAGTGTTTGCAAAGGACTGCAGAGTGGGGAGCCGTAAAGAAAGTGCTCTCTCCATTCCTCTCTGAAGAATCAAGGTGGTGACACCATCTTGCAACTAACATCTGGTCCACTAATTTACAAGTGTTGGAAAACTTGTGCTGGGCCTAAAAAGGAAAGTTCCCTAGGCTGATTTTGAGGAAAGAACACTGTAAGAGTGTGGGGGGGGGCTGGTATGGGGAGATAAGACCCCTTCTGGAGCAAAAAACTCTTGTCATGAAGTTAGAAGTGTTTGAAAACCTATGCAGGGCATGCATGGAAAGTGGCATCCATGGAACTGTGTGGGAAAATGTGGTAATGCCATCTTTCAACTCACATGGGGTTTCAACAAGTGACAAGTGTCAGGATAATTACCCGTGGCCTATGCAGAGAGTGCCACACACTTATGTTGTGAAACAACACTGGGGTGAATCCTTCCTGTGACTACCCTCTTTCCCAAAGCTAGACGTGTTTGAAAACCTGTGCAGAGGCTACATGGAAAGAGACACATACTGAATTCTGTGAAGCAGCATGGTGGGGAATCCCTCTTTCAGCTAACCCATGGTTTCACTGGGTTGGCAGAGATTAAAACCCCACCCGGACAACTAACAGGGAAGTGCCATGGAATCCACTCTGTGAAACTTCAGTATGGTACCAACATGTTTCCCTCTACCTTCATGAAGGAGGAAGCCTTGGAAAGCCTATGCCGTGCCCGCTAGGAAAGTGCTAGTTACTGAACTCTGGGAAAGAAACTACACTGTGGGGAAACCATCCTTCAACGAACATGTTGTTTCACTGAAGAGGAAGTGCTTGTTGAAGAGCACAGTGGGGCCTACAAGGCAAGTCCAGTCTACTCACCTCTGGGAAGCAGACCTTGAGGGGAAAGCCTCTTTCAACTAACATCTTTCACTAAGGAGGCTGTGTGTGTTGAAAAGTCCTGCGGGGCCGACACAGCCCGCCCCTTGTACTCAATTCCGTGAAGAAAACATGTGGGGAGGGCCTCTTTCAAATGACACGCCCTTTTCACTAAGCAGGAAGTGTTTGTTTATTTTTTATTATTTTTCTTTAGGAAGTGTTTGTTTAGAAGCCCAGCGGGGCCTACGAGGCAAGCCCATACACTCAACTCTGTGAAGCAAACAGACGGGGAATCCAGATGTCAACTAATTTCTCCTTCCCCTAAGTTACACGGGTTTGAAATCCTTGCAGGTCCTCACTGTAATGCGCCCCATGTTCATCTCCCAGAAGCAAGGCTGTCTGCAAACCAACTTCAACTGGCGTCAGTTGGTACCAGTAAGTCAGAATTGTGGGAGTAGGTGTGCCGGCAAAATGCTTAGACTGTCATACACTCATCTTGAGAACCACACTATGGTGACTCCACCTATCCACTGAAACTTTGTTTCACAGTCAACAGGGTTTGAAAACCTAGGTGGAGCAATACAAAGAGTGCCGTATGCTGAACTCGGTCAAAAGACACTATAGGGAAGCCTTCTCTGAGATCCCATCATGCTTCACTCATGTCAGTAGTGTTTGCAAAGGCCCGCAAGGTGTGGAGCTGCGAGGCAAGTGCCGTCTACGCTCCTCTCTGAAGCATGAAGGTTGTGACACCATCTTGCAACTAACATCTGGTTTCACTAATTTACAAGTGTTCGAAAACTTATGCTGGCTGACAAGGAACGTTCCCTATGCTGATTTTCAGGAAAGAACACTGTGTGAGTGTGTTGTGGGGAGGTGGCAGAGGGGGGCGATAAGACCCCTCTTGTAACAAACATCTCATTTCACAAAGCTACAAGTGTTTGAAACATAACTGGGGGCTGAACGTGAGGGGTCAACCATGGAGCTGTGTGAAACCACAGTGCAGCAATACGATCTTTCAACTCATGGGTTTCACCAAGTGACAAGTGTCTGGAATACTAAACGCGGCCTATGCGGAGAGTGCCATACACTCATGTGGTGACAAAATATTGGGGTGAATCCTTGCTGTGACTACCCGCTTGTTTCCCAAAGCTAAACTTGTTTGAAAACCTGTGCGGAGCCATGCTGGAAAGAGCCACATAGTGAACCCAGTGAAACAGCACAGTGGGGAAGCCTTCTTTCAGCTAACCCCTGGTTTCACTAGGTTGGCAAGCTTTGAAAACCTCAGCGGGCAACTAGCAGGGCAATTCCATGGATTCCACTCTATGAAACCTCAGTGTGGTACCACCATCTTTCCCTCTACCTTCACGAAGGAGGAAGCCTTGGAAAACGTCTGCCGTGGCTGCCTGGAAAGTGCCAGTAACTAAACTCTGCGAGAGAAATTCCAGTTGGGGAAACACAGCTTTCAATCAACAACGTTGTTCCACTAAGGAGGAAGTGCTTGCTGGAGAGCACTGCGGGGCCCACACGGCCTCTCCACTCTACTCAAATGCGGGATGCAAACTTGTCCGGAGGGCCTCTTTCAACTGACACCCTGTTTCCCTAAGGAGGAAGTGTTTGCTGAGAAGTCCTGCGGGGCCAAGGAGGCAAGCCCCGTATGCTCAACTCTGTGCAGCCAAAAGGTGGGGTAATCCAGATGTCGAACTTCTCCTTCCCCTAAATTACAAAGGTTGGAAATGTTTGCGGGAACTCACAGTGAAGCGCCCCATGTTCATCTCCCAGAAGCAAGGCTGTGCGGTAACTGACCTCAACGGGCCTCAGTTGACTCCATTAAGTCAGAAGTGTGGGAATAGGTGCAGTGGCCCTAGGCGTTAGGCTGTCATACGCTTGTCTGGAGAAACCACGTTATGGTGACTCCACCTCCCCACGGACGGACACTTCGTTTCACACAAAGGGGTTGAACACCTAGTGGAGCAATACAAAGACAGAGCTGGATGCAGAACTCTCGGTCGACAGACACTATGGGGAATCCTTCTCTGAGAACCCATCCGGCTTCGCTCATGACCGCAACAGACACTATGGGGAATCCTTCTCTGAGAACCCATCCGGCTTCGCTCATGACCGCAGTGTCGGCAACGGTGCGCGGGGCACGGAGCTGTTAAGCAAGTGCCGTCTACGCGCCTCTCGGAAGCATCAAATGGGGACACCGTCTAGCAACTAACATCTGGTTTCGCTAACTTAGAAGTGTTGGAAAACTTACGCTGGGCGACAAGGAAATCTTCCTATGCTGATTTGCAGGAAAGAACACTGTGGGCGTGTGTTTGTGGGACGGTGTCGGAGTGGGGCGATAAGACCCCTCTTGGAAAAAATATCTCATTTCACACAGTTAGAAGCCTTAGAACAACCGAGACGGGGGCTGAACGCGAGGTGTCCACCATGGAGCTGTGTGGAAGCAAGGTGCGGCGATAGCCTTTCCACACATAGGGGGTTTCACCAAGTGACAAGGGTCTGGAAAACTACCCGCGGCCTAGGCGGAGAGTGCCACACACTCCTGTGGTGAAACAAAACAGGGGTGGAGCCCTGCTGTGACTACCTTCTCATTTCCCAAAGCGAAACGTGTGAGCAAACCTGTGCGGAGCCAGGCTGGAAATAGCCACAGAGGGAACCCTGTGACACAACACGGTGGGGCAGCCTTCTTTCAGCTCACCAAACCCTGTTTTCGCCAGGTTGGCAAGGCTCTGAAAACCCCCGCAGGCAACTCTTCAGGGCAATGCCTTGGGCTCCACTCTGTGAAGCCTCAGGGTGGGACCACCCTCTTTCCCTTCTACCTTCACGAAGGAAGAAGCCTTGGAAATAGTCTGCCGTGCCCGCCTCGAAAGGACCCTTGACTAAACTCTGCGAGAGAAACTCCAGTTGCGGAAGCCCAGCTTTCAACCAACAACGTGGTTCCTTCCACCAAGGAGGAAGGGCTTGCTGGAGAGCACTGCGGGGCCGACACGGCCTGTCCCCTCTACTCAATTCCAGGAAGCAAACGGGCTCAGGGCCTCTTTCAGCTGACACCCTGTTTCCCCAAGCAGCAAGTGTTCGCTGAGAAGCCCTGCGGGGCCCACGAGGCAAGCCCTGTACGCTCCGCTCTGTCCAGCCAACGGGCGGGGGGGGATCCAGATGTCGACCAGCTTCTCCTTCCGCTAGGTTACAAGGGTTGGAAATGCTTGCGGGGCCTCCCAGGGATGCGCCCCATGTTCACCTCCCAGAAGCAAGGCCGTGCGGTAGCCCACCTCAACGGGCCTCAGCCGACGCCAGTAAGTCAGAAGCGTGGCAGTAGGTGCACCGGCCCTAGGCGTTAGGCTGTCACACGCTCGTCTGGAGAAACCATGTCTTAGGTGTGGTGTATGTGAGATGCGTGTGCAATATTTGTGGTGTTTGCATGACATGTATATTTTGTGTTTTTTTTGTTATGTTGTGGTGTATTTGAACTGTTTGATATAATTGGTTTTTGTGTCACATGTGTGGTGTATGTGTGTTTGTTCTTTGTGATGTATGTGTGCATATTTGCATGTGTGGTGTGTCTGTGGTAGAAGTAACCACGTGTGTGGTGTGTGTTGGTAGGCGTACGCTGTGTGAGTGCTATATTTGTGGTGTGTGTGTAATGTATGTGTTTGTGTATGTGTAGTGTGTGTTTGGCCTGGGCGTAAAAGGATTTTCTTTGTGGTGTATGTGCGTAGTGTGTGTGGCATGTGTGCAGCATTAATGTAGATTAGGTCTATTTGTATCAGTAAGGATTTTTTGGTATGTGTTAATCATGTGTGTGGTGAATCTGTGGTGTGAACGTGGTGTCTGTGTAGTTTGCGATTGTGTGCTGTGTGGATGGTTTTCGTACGACATGTATGTTGTTTGTGTGTGGTATATATGTCGTGTGTGGCAAATATGTTTGAATATGCGTCATGTGTGTTTTATTTTGTACAGGCATGTTATATGTGCAGTAATACTTTATGTGTAGTGTGTGTGGTATATGCATGCTGTGTATATACATTGCTCTATGTGTGATAATGTTTGGTGTATGTGTGGTATGTGTGCTTTTGTGGTATATGTGGAATATGTGTATTGTAACATTGGGAATATGTGTGTTGCTATTTGTGTTGAGTGTCTTGTGTGCAGCGTCTGTGAAATATGAGTGTTGTAGGTGTGGATCATGTATGTGTAGGGTGTGTGGTGAAACTGATGTACCTGTTTGTGTTGTTTATGTGTTGGTTCTGTGGAGTATATGTGGTGTGTGTGTATTTCTTTGAAAGAATAGTGTATCTTTTGTGTGAGAGTTGTGCATGTTTTGAGTGTTGGTGCATGTTTTCTGTATGTGTGGTATATATGGAAAATAAGTGGAGTTTGGTATGTGTGTGTGGAATATGTTGTGTGTGGTTTGTGTGTGCTTAGCATGCATGAGGTATATTTGCTGTGTATTTGTGGTGAAGGTGTGGTGTGGTGTGTGTGTGAAGTATGTGTTCCTCTGAGTGATATTTCAGTGGTGTATTTGAGTGTGTTTGTGTTGAATAAGGTGTTGTGTGGTGGGTTGGTGCGAGTGTGAAGTATGTGTCCCTGTGAGTGGTATTTGTGTGGTGCATTTGAGTATGTGTGTTGAATATGTGCAGTGTGTCCGCAGTATAGGTGTATGGTTCGTGCTTTGTGTGTATTTGTGTGTGTAACATCTGTGGTGTGTGCAGTGTGTATAGATCTTAATATTGGTTACAGTGTGGTTTACATGTGAATTGTCTGTGCGTGTGGTATATGAGTTGTGAATGTGGTTTACATGTGCAGTATACACAAAGTGTGGTCTGTGTAGTGTGTATAGGTGTTATTTGTATGTATTTGTGGTACAGTGATTGACATATGTAGGGTATGTGTGTTTAAACACACATGTTTGGGGCGCCTGGGTGGCTCGGTCGGTTAAGCGTCCGACTTCGGCTCAAGTCATGATCTCACGGTCCGTGGGTTCGAGCCCCGCGTCAGGTTCTGTGCTGACAGCTCAGAGCCTGGAGCCTGTTTCAGATTCTGTGTCTCCCTCTCTCTGTGACCCTCCCCCGTTCATGCTCTCTCTCTGCCTCAAAAATAAATAAACGTTAAAAAATTTTAAACACACATGTTTAAGGTGTGGTGATATTATACTGTCTTTGTGATGTACATGCTGTGGAATTGTGTATATAAGGTATGTTAGTGAAATATATGTCTTCTATATATGGTACATATGAGTGTATGGTGTGGTGTAAAATTGGGGTGGCTATGCCTATTTAGCATGGGTGTGGTATACATGGAGTGTGTGGGAGGTATACCTATGGTGTACATGTGGTGTATGTCTGTGTTTTATGTGTGTTTTTTGGTGTGTGTGTCATATGTATTCATCAGTGTCATATGTATTCTCTGTATGTGTGTGTGCATAATGAATGGTATGTGTGTTGTGCGTTTGATGTTGGCTTAGGTGCTTTGTTTCTGTGTGTGGTATCTGTGTTCTGTGAGTGGTGTTTCTGTGTTTATGTACATGTGGAAACATAAGTTGTGTGATGTGTCCTTTTTCTGTAGAGGTTGTATGTGTGGTCTGTGTGTGGGGGGACTTTTGTGGTTATTTTGTGGTATATGTGTCATGTATGTGGTATATATGTTTACCATATGTATGGTGTGTGTCACGTGAAGTATGCGTGTTCTAGATGGGCAGCATCTGGGTGCATGTGTAGTGTATACAATGAAAATGATTGGTTTATGTGTCTGTGTGTGGAATTGGCAGTGTGTGTGGTGTCTGTGGTGTAGGTGTTGTGAGTCTATTCTGTGTATGTCATGTATATTTGTGTGGTGTCCTTGTGGTATATTTGTGGCATATGGGTAGTGTGTGTGTCATATATTTGTGTGGCATGAGAGCATATGTGTCTTGTATGAGGGATATGGCATATGTGTGGGGTGTGAGTGTTGTACATGTGGAGGTTTTTGTGGTATCTGTGCAATGTATGCAGGCTATGTGTGTGTTGTACATGTAGCATTTCTGTGTATGCTTGGTTGGTGTGTCATATGTGTGGTGTGTGCATGGTGTATGGGTAGCATGGGTGTTTTGTGTGTGGTGTGTGCATAAGGTTTATGTGTTGTGTTTCTGTGGTGTGCACAGTGTATGAGTTGTGAATGTCTGGTATATGTGTGTGAGTGCAGTATATGTGTGTATGGGAATGGTATTTGTGTGGTGTAAGTTAGGCTGTGTGTGATATATAGGTTTTGTGTCTGTTGTGTGTGCTGTGTGTATTTGAATTCTGTGTGCTGTACATGTGGTGAATGTGACAGGTGGTGTGTGTGAAGTAAAAACGTGATGTACATATTGCTGTTTGTGTCATTTATTTGGCATGTTTTGGAGGGTATATGTGTGGGTGTGGGTGTGTATCTATGGTATATGGTGGTGTAAGTCAGTCTAATTTATATGTGTTCTTTGTGTAGCGTGTGTGAGGTCAATGTGTGGTGTGGTGGTATAGGTATGGTGTGGGTGATGTAGAGGTGTGTGCGTGTTCTGTGCCTGTGTTTGGAAAAAGTGCGGTTGGTGATTATTCTAGGTGTGATGTGTGTGTGATATTTGTGTAGTGTGTGAGTGGTGTTTGTGGGATGTCTGGGAGTGTATGTAGTATGTGCGGTCTGTGTGTGGTTTATATCATGTATGTGTTTTAAGATATGTGGTTAGTGTTGTTTGGTGTGTATGCATTACGTATGTGGTGTGTGTATTCACCCAGTGTATGTGCAGTATATGAGTTCTGTGTGTGTGTGTGTGTGTGCATGTTTCTGGTGAGTGTTGGCATTTTGAGGATTGGGGCACTGTGTATGTTATATGTGTATATGTATTGTATACTTGATAAACGTGTGTTGGATGTGTGGTGTGTCTGTGATAAATGTGTGGTGTGTGGGGAGCATATGCATTTAATCTGTGTTGTATTCATTGGTGTGGTACATTTGAATTGGGTGTGTGGTGTGTGTGATGTAGGTGATATATGTGTGGCGCATGTGTGGTGTGTGTGTGTGTCAATGTGTCATGTTGTTTGGTGACACTATTCTCTGTGTGGTGTTTGTGGTGTATATTTTATGTATTTGTTCTGTGCACATGGTGTGTTTGTGAATATGTTTTCTAATTGTGATGCATATAGAGTGTATTGTGTGTGCAATGAAATTGTGATTTCCCTATTGTGCATCTGAGGTGTATATTTGGTGTATGTGTTCCCTATATCTATAGTGTATCTGTAGTGTCAGTCTGTTTTAGATGTGTGTTGTGTGCATGAGGTGTGTTTTAGGCGTGGTGTGTGCAATATGTGTGTGTAATGTTTGTGTTGTATTTTTGTTGATATATGTGTGGTTGGTGTATGCGTGTGTGTGATATGTGTGGTGTGTGAGTAGTGTTTGAATTGTGTCTGTGAGTGTGTATAGTAAATGTGTGATGTTTGTACTGTGTGTGTGTGTCATATTTATGCTTGTTTATGTAAGTTTGGTGTGTGTGGGTCTGTGTGTGATGTGAGTGTGATGCATGTGATATATGTGTTGTATGTGGTGTGTATGTAGTTTGTATCTGGTGAGTATGTGAAAGATCAGTTTGGTGGTGTGTGTGTTGTATGTGTATATGGAATATATGTGTGCTGTATTTGTGGTCTATTTGTGGGATGTCTATAATATATGTGTGGTATTTGTATGATTTCTGTGTAGCTCTTGTGTGGTGAAGGTTGGGTGTGTTTGATGGCTATATAATTGTGTATGTGTTGTGGGTGTGACGTGTCACACATGTCACCTGTGTTGTGTATATGTGGATTTTGTATTTGTAATGTGTGTGTGTGTGGTTCAGAATTTTGATATACGTGGAATGTGTTGGAGTTGTGTTTGGTGTGTGGTGTATTTATCTAAGGGGTGTATGTATATGGTTTATAAGCAGTATTTCTCTAGTGTATGTGTATGTCTGTGCATGGTATATGGAAAACGTGTGCATGGAATATGTGTGCTGTGTATGTGGTGTGATGTACATGTGGCATTTGGTCTGTGTGATTTATGTTTTGTGTATATGATGCATGTGTGTTGTGTACTTTCCATGTAAACTGTTGGTGTGGTATATATGTGGTGTGTGTCTTTATGTGATTTATAAGCAGTATAAGAAAGAGCACATGAGAGTTCTATGTATGAAGTGTGACTGTGTGGTACTTTATGTGTGTTGTGGTTTGTTTTGTAAATGTGGTATATGTTGGGGGCTTATGTGTTATATAGGCAGTGTGTAAGGATTATGTGTGCTCTTTGTGGGGTATAAATGCTGTATGTTGGTGTGTGCTTGGTGCATGGATCTTAGTGAGTCTTGGCTACATGTTGGTTATTTTGTGGTATATGTGAAAGACGTTAGTTTGGTGTGTTTGTTGAAAGATGGTTTGCCAAAGTGTTGTTTGACGGAGTTGAGTACATGGCACTTTCTGCATAGGCCCTGCATAGGTTTTCAAACACTTCTTAGTGAAAGAAGATGTTAGTGAAAGATGGGATTTCTCTGAAGTATTTTTTCATGGAGTTGAGTATATGTCACTTTCCTCATAGTTCTCTGCATAGGTTTTCAAACACTTCAACTTTAGTGAATCAAGAAGTTAGTTGGAAGATGATTTCTCCAGTGTTCTTTTTTACAGAGTTGAGTGTATGGCGCTTTCCTTACAGACCCCCACGTAGGTCTTAAACAATTCAAAATCAGTAAATCAAAAATCTAGTGGAAAGATGGTTTTTCAACATTATTTTACAGAGTTGAGCACATGATACTTTCCTCGTTTTTCCTCGCAGAATTTCCACACACTTTTATTTTAGTGAAAAATTGTGTTAGTTGAACCGCGGTTTTTACTGTGTTATAGCACAGAGTTGAATGTATGGCACTTTCCCTATGCTTTACTGCATAGGATTTCAAAAACTTCTTACCTACAAAAATATAAAATTAGCGGGAATATTTTTTCTCCACAGTGTTGTTCCACAGACTTGGGTATAGGGGCACTTTCCTTATACTTCCCTGCGAAGGGTTTCAAACACTTAACTACTTTTAAAAGAATTAGTTGAAAGATCGTTGGTTTCTCCAGTATTGTTTCACAGAGTTAAGTGTAGGGAAATTTTCTTGTTTCCCACATAGATTTTCAAACACTTCTAACTTAAGGAAACATGATGTCAGTTTTAAAATAGTTTCTCCCCAGTGTTCTTTCACATAGTTGAGTATATGCCACTTGCTTTGAGTTTATAATAAAAGTGCTTAAACTCAACTCAGTGACACAATACTGTGCAAAAACAATCAACTAAAATCTTGTTTGAATGAGTTAGAAGTGTTTGAAATCTTATGCAGGAAGCTATAAGGAAAGTGGCATACAGAGCGGGCGGGTCAACATTGTGGAGAAGTAGGGGGATCCATACTTTCTGCGTCTCTCAAAGAAGTGCTGAAGCCAAAGGACTTTGAACCCCAAGAGTCTGGGAGGAAAAGAGACTGTATCTACTGGGAAGAAAACGAGACAACTTGAGAAACCATAGGTGAGTGATAGCAAACTGGGGGAAAATAAAAACAGCCATGAAGGCATGGAGGGGAGGAATCGCCTTCTGTGGAGACACAAAGGGAACAGAAAGAGTGGCTGAGAAGTGGAGGACAGTATCTGGACAAGAGAAAAAACCTCAGTCTGGGACTCAGATGCTATCTCTACCTGCAGGGCTTTCTTTGAACTGGGGCCATCTTCCTGTTCATGCACCTGGGGAGGAGGGGAGCCATCCCTGGGTTTGCTGGTGGAAGAGTGGCACAGTCCACAGTAGGAGGAAGTGGTCCCCTCCCTGGAGGGCTGCACGATAGGACAAAGCCTGTCTGTGTCTGCCATCCACGGGCTCAGTGGCTAAGTCGAGGAAACAGTCCGCAGTAGGAGAAAGCAGCCCCTCCCTGAAATGCTGTGAGAAAAGACAAAGCCTGCTTGCATCCGCCACCCCCGGGCTCCATGGTGAGTTCAGTGGCACAGTCCACAGAAGGAAAAGGCAGTCCTCCCTGAAGTGTGGCAGCACATACAAAACCAACCAAGATCACATATCAAGCCGCACAGAAAGGGGCTTCCATGCCAGAGCACACAGAGGGGGACTTTGAATCCTAGACAAGCGTTAGGCCAGGGGAGTTGGTGGAGTGAGAAGGACCAACATGTCTGCACTCATGGCACAGTGAGGATGAATCAAAAAGAGTCCATCGGGTCATGGAGAAGAAACGGTGGGATCGCCAGTTTCCCCACTACCACCACCAAGGCGGGGCCTCGGGGATCAATCCTGGGGCCCATAGTGGAGGTGGAACCAACCTACACCAAACCACGCCCCTCTGTGTCAGGTAAATGCGTATCTGCTGGAGCCAGATAAATGCTGTGCAACCAGACAGCTCCATCATCCAGAACAGTGATGCTGCAAACTTGTATTAATTGCAGGACAATTGTTTTTATTTAGATATATTCTCCTTTTCTATCTCTTCCCTCCTCTAGGCTGGTTAATCTGTTGGTTTGTTTAAGCAGACATATTTAATCCATTCCATTGATATATGTTCTACATCTCCTTCTGTACTTTCCTTCTCTCTCTGGAATAATCAAGACAGAGCTTCTCTGGGTAACTTAATCTTCGTTTCTTTTCCCCTGCCTCCTTTTTTATTTTCCTTTCTCTCTGGGTTAAGCCATTTAGTCTCTCTACCAGTCAATGTTTATTTTCTCTTTGCCCCGCCCATCATTTCTTTCTTTGTGTGTGCTCTTTCATCAGCACTGCCTCCACCCTGCTCTTTATTTGTAGCTGGTATTTCTGTTATTTTGTTTTTGGACTCTTTTTTTTTTGTTTGGTTGTTTGTGTATGTGTGTGTGTTTTAATTCATTTTTTTGTGTTATTTGTATATATTTTTGCATGTTTCCTCTTTGCCTGTTTTTTTGCCTGTTTTCCTTTTCAGGGCTACTGCAAGGAACAAATCACAGGACACCTCATGAAGGGTCCAAAACATCACTATGAGTAGAGAAATAAAATAGCCAAAGTCACGATAGAGAAGAACTAAAGTTCTCCAAAATCTACCTCCTGAAGGGCCACGCTCTAGACAGTGTATGACCTCCCTTTTATTAAAAACTTTTAAAACTCATAAGGGACAGAAAACTAGCCAAAATGATGAAACAGAAGAAATCTACTCAAAAGAAATTCCAGGACAAAGTGACAGCTAAAGAATTGATCAAAACAGATATAAGCAATATAACGGAACAAGAATTTAGAATAATAGTCATAAGACTAATCACTGGGCTTGAAAAAGGTTTAGAAGACAATCTATTAGCGCAGAGATCAAAGAAGTAAAAAATAGTCATGAGAAATTAAAAAATGGTATAAATGAAAAATAAAATGGAGGTGGCCACAGTGCGGATTGAAGAGGCAGAAGGGAGAAAAGGTGAATTAGAAGATAAAATTATGGAAAAAGAGGAAGCTGATAAAAAGATTTTTAAAAATCCAGGAACAAGAGGGAAGAATCAGAGAACGAAGTGATGCAATCAAATGGAACAATATCAGTGTCACAGGAATTCCAGAAGAAAAGAGTAGGGGTTGAAGATGTACTTGAAAAAATCATAGCTGAGAATTTCCCCAATCTGGGGAAGGAAACAGACATTGAAATCCAAGAGGCACAGAGAACTCCCTTCAGACACAACTTGAAGCGATCTTCTGCATGATATATCATAGTGAAACTGGCACAGTAAAAGGATAAAGAGAGAATTCTGAAAGTAGCTAGGGGTAAACAAATCTTAACATACAAAGATAGAAACATAAGAATAGTAGCATACCTATCTACTGAAACTTGGCAGGCCAGAAAGGAACAGTAGGAAATCTTCAATGTGGTGAATAGGAAAATATGCAGCCAAGAATCCTTTATACAACAAGCTGTCATTCAGAATAGGAGAGATAAAGGTTTTCCCAAACAAAAACTGAAGGAATTCATCACCACTAAATCATCCCTACAAATATCCTAAGGGGTATTGTGTGAGTGAAATGTTGCAAAGACCACAAAGTAACAGAGAAATCACTACAAACATGAGACCTACAGATAACACAATGATTCTAAACTGATACCTTTGAGTAATAAAATCTAGTGTAAATGGGCTAAATGGTCCAATTGAAAGACAGAGTGTATCAGATTGCATAAAAAATAAGACCTATCATTGGCTCTCTACAAGAGGTTCATTTCGGACCTGAGGACACTTTCAGATTGAAACAGCAGAATATACTTTCTTTTTAAGTGCACATGGAACATTCTCCAAGATAGATCACATACTGGGTCACAAAATAGCCCTCCATAAATATAAAAGAATTATTAGGGAATACTATGAAAAATTATATGCCAACAAAACGGATAAACTGTAAGAAATGGACAAATTTCTAAATACCCACACACTACCAAAACTCAAACAAGAAATAGAAAATTTGAACAGACCCATAAATAGTGAAGAAATTGAATCAGTCATCAAAAATCTCCCAACAAATAAGAGTCTTAGACAAGATGGCTTCACTGGGGAATTCTACCAGATATTTAAAGCAAAATTAATACCTATCTTTCTCAAGCTGTTCCTGAACATAGAAAGAGAAGCAAAACTTCCTGACTCATTCTATGAATCCAGCATTACTTTGATTCCCAAACTAGGCAGAGACCCAGCAAAAAAAGAGAACTTCAGGCCACTATCTCTGATGAATATGGATGCAAAAATTCTCAAGATACTAGCAAATTGAATTCAACAGCACGTAAAAAAAGATTATTCACCATGATCAAGTGGGATTCATTCTTGGGCTGCAGGGCTGATTCAATATTCGCAAATCAATCAATGTCATACATCGCTTTAATAAAATAAAAGGTAAGAACCATATGGTCCTGTCAATAGATGCAGAAAAAGCATTTGACAAAATACAACATCCTTTCTTGATGAAAATCCTCAAGAAATTTGGATGAAAAAACATACCTAAATATCATAGACGTCCACAGCTTTTATGAAAAGCCCACAGCTAATATCCTCAATGGGGAAAAACTGAGAGCTTTCCTCCTGAAATCAGCAACACGATAGGAATGTCCACTCTCACCACTGTTAACATAATATTGGAAGTCCTAGCATCAGCAGACAACAAAAGGAAATCAAAGGCATCAAAATTGGCAAAGATGAAGTAAAACTTTCACTCTTTACAGATGACATGATACTCCACATGGAAAACCTGACAGACTCCACAAAAGTCTGCTAGAACTGATACATGGGTTCAGCAAAGTTGCAGGATAAAAAATCAATTTACAGAAATCGGTTGCATTCTTATACACCAATAACGAAGCAAACAGAAAAAGAAACTGATACCATTCACAATTGCACCAAGACTCATAAAATACCTAGGAGTAAACCTAACCAAAGATGTAAAAGATCTGTATGCTGAAAACTATAGAAAGCTTATGAAGGAAATTGAAGACAATACAAAGAAATGGAAAAACATTCCGTGCTCATGGATTGCAAGAATAAATATTGTTAAAGTGTCAATACTACCCAAAGCTATCTACACATTCAATGCAATCCCAATCAAAATTGCACCAGCATTCTTCTCGAAACTAGACCAGGCAATCCTAAAATTTGTATGGAACCACAAAAGACCCCGAATAGCCACAGTAATTTTGAAGAAGACCAAAGCAGGAGGCATCACAATCCCACACTTTAACCTCTACTACAAAGCTGTAATCATCAAGACAGCATGGTATGGGCACAAAAACAGACACATAGACCAAAGGAATCGAATAGAGACTCCAGAATTGGACCCACAAATGTATGGGCAAGTATTCTTTGACAAAGCAGGAAAGAATATCCAATGGAAAAAAGAGTCTCTTTAACAAATGGTGCTGGGAGAACTGGAAAGTGACATGAGAAGAATGAAACTAGACCACTTTCTTACACCATTCACAAAAATAAACTCAAAATGGATAAAAGACCTGAATGTGAGACAGGAAACCATCAAAACCCTAGAGGAGAAAGCAGGGGAAAACCTCTCTGACCTCAGCTGCAGCCATTTCTTGACACATCTCCAAAGGCAGGGGAATTAAAAGCAAAAATGAACTATTGGGACCTCATGAAGATAAGCTTCTGCACTGCCATCTGGATGTCTTCTTTAGAAAAGTGTCTATTCATGTTTTTTGCCCAATTCTTCACTGGATTATTTGTTTTCTTGGGCGTGGACTTTGGTGAGCTCTTTATAGATTTTAGATACCAGCCCTTTGTCCAATAGGTCATTTGCAAATATCTTTTCCCATCCCGTTGGTTGCCTTTTAGTTTTGTTGATTATTTTCTTTGCAGTGCAGAAGCTTTTTATCTTCATGAAGTCCAAATAGTTCATTTTTGCTTTTAATCCCCATACCTTTGGAGATGTGTCAAGAAGAAATTGCTGCTGTTGAGGTCAGAGAGGTGTTTTCGTGCTTTCTCCTCTAGGGTTTTGATGGTTCCCTGTCTCACATTCAGGTCCTTTATCCATTTTGAGTTTATTTTTGTGAATGGTGTAAAAAAGTGACCTAGTTTCATTCTTCTGCAGGTTGCTGTCCATCTCTCCCAGCACCATTTGTTAAAGAGACTCTTTTTTCCATTGGATATTCTTTCTTGCTTTGTCAAAGAATACTTGCCCATACATTTGTGGGTCCAATTCTGGAGTCTCTATTCGATTCCTTTGGTCTATGTGTCTGTTTTTGTGCCCATACCATGCTGTCTTGATGATTACAGCTTTGTAGTAGAGGTTAAAGTGTGGGATTGTGATGCCTCCTGCTTTGGTCTTCTTCAAAATTACTGTGGCTATTCGGGGTCTTTTGTGGTTCCATACAAATTTTAGGATTGCCTGGTCTAGTTTCGAGAAGAATGCTGGTGCAATTTTGATTGGGATTGCATTGAATGTGTAGATAGCTTTGGGTAGTATTGACACTTTAACAATATTTATTCTTGCAATCCATGAGCACGGAATGTTTTTCCATTTCTTTATGTCTTCTTCAATTTCCTTTTTAAGCTTTCTATAGTTTTCAGCATACAGATCTTTTACATCTTTGGTTAGGTTTACTCCCAGGTATTTTATCTTTCTTGGTGCAATTGTGAATGGAATCAGTTTCTTTGTCTTTTTGCTGTTCAATATTAGTGTATAAGAATGCAACTGATATCTGTACGTTGATTTTTTATCCTGCAACTTGCTGAACCAATGTATCAGTTCTAGCAGACTTTTGGTGGAGTCTATCAGGTTTTCCATGTATAATATCATGTCATCTGCAAAAAGTGAAAGCTTAACAACATCATTGCCAATTTTGATGCCTTTGATTTCCTTTTGTTGTCTGCTGATGCTAGAACTTCCAACACTTTGTTAAACAACAGTGGTGAGAATGGACATCCCTGTCACGTTGCTGATTTCAGGAGGAAAGCTCTCAGTTTTTCCCCATTGAGAATGATATTAGCTGTGGGCTTTTCATAAATGGCTTTTATGATGTTTAAGTATGTTCCTTCTATCCTTTCTCCAGGGTTTTTATTAAAAAAAAATACGGAATTTTGTCAAATGCTTTTTCTGCATCGATAGACAGGACCATATGGTTCTTTTCTTTTATTAATGTGATGTATAACATTGATTGATTTGTGAATGTTTAACCAATCCTGCAGCCCAAGAATGAATCCCACTTGATCATGGTGAATAATTCTTTTTATATGCTGTTGATTTTGATTTGCTAGTATCTTATTGAGAATTTTTGCATCCATATTCATCAGGGACATTGGCCTGTAGTTCTCTTTTTTTGCTGGGTCTCTGTCTGGTTTGGGAATCAAAGTAATGCTGGCTTCATAGAATGAGTCTAGAAGTTTTCCTTCCCTTTATATTTTTTGGAACAGCTTGAGAAGGATAGGTATTATCTCCGCTTTAAATATCTGGTAGTGGGGCGCCTGGGTGGCTCAGTCGGTTGAGCGCCGACTTCGGCTCAGGTCACAATCTCGCGGTCCATGGGTTCGAGCCCCGCATCGGGCCCCTGTGCTGACAGCTCAGAGCCTGGAGCCTGTTTCAGATTCTGTGTCTCCCTCTCTCTGACCCTCCCCCATTCATGCTCTGTCTCTCTGTCTCAAAAATAAATAAACGTTTAAAAAAAAATAAAAATAATAAAATAAAAAATAAATGTCTGGTAGAATTCCCCTGCGAAGCCATCTGGTCCTGGACTCTTATTTGTTGGGAGATGTTTGATAACTGATTCAATTTCTTCACTGGTTATGGGTAGGTTCAAGCTATTTCTTCATGTGAGTTTTGGAAGTGTGTGGGTGTTTAGGAATTTGTCCATTGCTTCCGGGTTGTCCAGTTTGTTGGCATGTAATTTTTCATAGTATTCCCTGATGCTTGTATTTCTGAGGGATTGGTTGTAATAATTCCATTTTCATTCATGATTATATCTATTTGGGTCATCACCCTTTTGTTTTTGAGAAGCCTGGCTAGAGGTTTATCAATTTTGTTTATTTTATCAAAAAACCAATTCTTGGTTTCATTGATCTGCTCTACAGTTTTTTTAGATTCTATATCGTATATTTCTGCTTTGATCTTTATTATTCGTCTTCTTCTGCTGGGTTTGGGGTGTCTTTGCTGTTCTGCTTCTAGTTCCTTTAGGTGTGCTGTTAGATCTTGTATTTGGGAGTTTTCTTGTTTCTTGAGATAGGCCTGGATTGCAATGTATTTTCCTCTCAGGACTGCCTTTGCTACATCCCAAAGCATTTGGATTGTTGTATTTTCATTTTCATTTGTTTCCATGTATTTTTAAATTTCTTCTCTAATTGCCGGTTTGACCCATTCATTCTTTATTATGGTGTTCTTTAACCTGCATGCTTTTGGAGGTTTTCCAGACTTTTTCCTGTGGTTGATTTCAAGCTTCATAGCATTGTGGTCTGAAATTATGTATGGTATGATCTCAATTCTCGTATACTTATGAAGGGCTGTTTTGTGACCTAGTATGTGATCTATCTTGGAGAATGTTCCATGTGCACTCGAGAAGAAAGTATATTGTGTTGCTTTGGGATGCAGAGTTCTAAATATATCTGTCAAGTCCATCTGATCCAATATATCATTCAGGGCCCTTGTTTATTGATCCTGTGTCTAGATGATTGATCCAATATTGTAAGTAGAGTATTAAAGTCCCCTGCAATTACCAGATTCTTATCAATAAGGTTGCTTATGTTTGTGATTGTTTTATATATTTGGGGGCTCCCATATTCGGCACATAGACATTTGTAATTGTTAGCTCTTCCTGATGGATAGACCCTGTAATTATTATATAATGCCCTTCTTCATCTCTTGTTACAGCCTTTCATTTAAAGTCTAGTTTGTCTGATATAAGTATGGCTACTCCAGCTTTCTTTAGACTTCCAGTAGCATGAAAGTTCTCCATCCCCTCACTTTCAATCTCATGGTGTCCTCATGTCTAAAATAAGTCTCTTGTAGACAGCAACTTGATGGGTCTTGGGTTTTTTTTATCCATTCTGATACCCTATGTCTTTTGTTTGGTGAATTTAGTCCATTTACATTCAGTGTTATTATTGAAAGATATGGGTTTAGAGTCACTATGATGTCTGTAGGTTTCATGCTTGTAGTGATGTCTCTGGGCCTTTGTGGTCCTTGCAAAATTTCACTCACAGAATCCCCCTTAGGATCTCTTGTAGGGCTGGTTTAGTGGTGATGAATTCCTTCAGTTTTTGTTTGGGAAGACCTTTATCTCTCCTTCTAGTCTAAATGACAGACTTGCTGGATAAAGGATTTTCGGCTGTATATTTTTCCTGTTCATCACATTGAAGATTTCCTACCATTCCTTTCTGGCCTGCCAAGTTTCAGTAGATAGATCACGAGTTTTATCGGTCTCCCTTTATGTTAGAGCATGTTTATCCCTAGCTGCTTTCAGAAATTTCTCTTTATTCTTATATTTTGTCAGTTTCACTGTGATATGTCACACAGAAGATCGATTCAAATTGCTTCTGAAAGGAGTTCTCTGTGCCTCTTGGATTTCAATGCCTGTTTCCTTCCCCAGATCGAGGAAGTTCTCAACTATAATTTGTTCTAGTACATCTTCAGCCCTTTTCTCTTTCTCTTCCTCTTCTGGAATCCCTATTATACGGATATTGTTGTGCTTGATTGCATCACTTAGTTCTCTAATTCTCCCCCTCATACTCCTGGATTTTTTTTATCTCTCTTTTTCTCAGCTTCTTCTTTTTGCTAATTTTATCTTCGAATTCACCTATTCTCTCTTCTGCCTCTTCAATCCGAGCTGCTGTCACCTCCATTTTATTTTGCACCTCATTTATATCATTTTTTAGCTCCTCCTGACTGTTTCTTGGTCCCTTGATCTCTGTAGCAATAGATTCTCTGCTGTCCTCTATACTTTTTTCAAGCCCAGCGATTAATTTGATGACTATTATTCTAAATTCATGGTCCGTTATATTGCTTAAATCATTTTGATCAATTCGTTTGTTGTCACTACTTCCTGGAGTTTCTTTTGAGGAGAATTCTTCCATTTCATCATTTTGGATAGTCCCTGCAGTGGCACCAAACCGCAGGGCACTTCCCCCGTGCTGTCTGGAGTAACTTGTGTTGGTGGGCAGGGCCACAGTCAGACCCGATGTGTGTCCCCAGCCCACCCCTGGGGCCACAGTCAGACTGTTGTGTACCTTATCTTCCCCTCTCCCAGGGGCAGGACTCACTGTGGTGTAGTGTGGCCCCTGTCTGGGTTACTTGCACACTGCCAGCTTGTGGTGCTTCTTTGATGGGATCTGGCATATTAGCTGGGGTGGATCCACCAGGTGCACAGGGGCGGGAGGGACAGGCTTAGCTCACTTTGCCATCGGTGGTTCCCTGCGGAAGGGGCCCTGCAGCATCAGGAGGGAGGCAGACCCGTCAGAGGAATGGAACCACAGAAGTACAGCATTGGGTGTTTGCACGGTGCAAGCAAGTTCGATGTTGGGAACTGGTTCCCTTTGGGATTTCGGCTGGGGGATGGGAGAGGGAGATGGCGCTGGCCAGCACTTTTCTTCCCCACCAAGCTGAGCTCTGTCTTCCAGGGCTCAACAACTCTCTCTCCCGGTGTCCTCTTGCCCTCCCACCCTCCGAGCAGAGCCGTTGACTTTTAACATTCCAGATGTTAAGTCCCGCTGGCTGTCAGAACTCACTCCATCTAGCCCTTCCGGTTTTGCAAGTCAGACTCGGTGGCTCTGCCTTGCCAGGCAGGCTGTCCTTCCACCGCCCCAGCTCCCTCCCGCCAATCCATGTAGCACGCACTGCCTCTCTGCCCTTCCTACCCTCTTCCGTGGGCCTCTTGTCTATGCTTGGCTCCGGAGAGTCCATTGTGCTAGTCTTCTGGCAGTTTCGTGGGTTATTTAGGCAGATGTCAGTGGAATCTAAGTGATCAGGAGGACGCGGTGAGCCCAGCATCCTCCTACACTGCCATCTTCCTATTCTCAGTTTTTAAGAGTCTCCTATGGTATGGCTCCCTCCTCTTTTTTTTTTCCTTCCCCTCCCCCATGATCTTCTGTGAAGTTTCTCAGGATCCACATAGGAGTGAAAACATATGGTATCTTTCTCTATATGACTTATTTCACTTAGCATGACATGCTCCATTTCCATCCACATTGCTACAAAAGGCCATATTTCATTATTTCTCATTGCCAAGTAGTATTCCATGGTGTATATAAACCACAATTTCTTATCCATTCATCAGTTGATGGATATTTAGGCTCTTTCCGTAATTTGGCTATTGTTGAAAGACATGGCATCCATTCAGGTTTGCATCTCAGTTATAACGTTTTTAATTTTGGCCTGTGTAGTTTTTAGTTCTCTTGTCTCTGCAGTAAGGGATTCTTTAGTGTCTTCTATGCTTTTTTCAAATCCAGTTAGTATCCATGTAATTCTGGTTTTAAATTCAATTGTGACGTATTACTTATATCGGTATTGATTAAATACCTGACATCACTTCTGTTCTTTATGGGTGAATTCTTCTGTCTTGTCAATTAAGAGGTAAAAAATAAAATGAAATAATAAAGAGAGCTATATCCTAGGTGTGTTTTGTTTTGCTTGTTTAGAAAAGTTTGGTTCAAGAGAGGAGTTAGATGGCAGGAAGAAGGGTGATGCTGGGCTCTCCATCCTCATTTCTCACAGTTGTATTGCAGTCAGTTCACTTGGAACACCCAGGAAATTGATCTGCAGACTGGCAGAAGGATCTCCATTGTTGGAGGGAGACATTGTGGAAAGTTCAAGGTTCATGGAAGTGAATTGGAGAGAAAAAGAGCAATGCCACGGAAGGAAGGGAACCCTTTCTGTGGAAAGGCAAAAGGAGAGTGATAAGCAGGCATTGAAAGAATGTGGTATCGGGTTTGCACAAGAGGAAAACCTCTCTGGACCTCAGGCTGTGGAGCTAGAGGTACTGAGTACAGCAGGGATTTTTTGCAAGCAGCATGTGGAGTTCAAACACTGAGGTTTTGGAAGTGCATGACTTTCTCCAGAGTGGAACTGTGGCATGCACTCCTGTGTAGAAGGAAGGAGTTGGCCCTAGAGTGCAAATGTGTAGTGATCTCTGGAGCACAATGGGAAAGCACTCCCCTTCCTGAAATACTTTGGGCAGAGGGTATATTTCCTCTCCAAGGACAAAAGACCCTGTAGGTGCCAGAAAAGGGCTTTTCTTTGGCAGGTGATAGAGGCACTCATAGAGGGCTTATTGTTGCTTTTAGTGGTGGTACACTTTAAATTCTTCACACTGCACAGGTGTAGAACTGTTTTTCTGATACAAAGTACATCAGACACAGCATGGAGAGGCTCTACTCAAGAGGAGGAGGGCAGTCCATTTAGTTCTGGGTCCTTAAGATCTTGAGTTTTAAATCCCAGCCACACGCTGAAGAAAAAAGCACAAGAGAGCTGTGACACAGAGTCAGCTGACTGCCCTCCCTACTTTGTGAGGGCTTCCAGAACAATGGAGGGTGTGAGACCCCTTATCTGGGAATGAGAGATAAGGGTGGCACCATTGTCCCCCAACACCAATATGGTAGGACTTCAGAGGGCAACACAGTGGCCCCCAGTAGAGGCAGGACCCACATACTCCAAACCTGCCCCCCACCGTGCCTGGTAACTGCTTATTTACTGGGACAAGATTGACTCTGAGCCTCTTCCCCAGACCATCACAGGTAGTGCACCCTATTCACCAAGTGTACTGAAAATAGAGTGCTTCAAGGCATCACTTGATGTTTTGGTGGAAATAGAATGAGGCGTTCTTTCTTTCTTTCTTTCTTCTTTCTTTTTCCTTCCTTCCTTTCTTTCTTCCTTCCTTTTCTTTCTTTCTTCCTTTCCTTTCTTCCTTTCTTCTTCTTCCTCTTCCTCTTTGTTTTATTTTTTAATCAGGTTCATAGTTTTTTTGTTTTTTTTTATTTCCTTTTCTCCCTTGTTGCTTTTTCTTTTTTTCTTTTTTCTTTTTTTTTTTTTTTTTTTTTTTTGCTTCTTTCTGTTCTTTTCTTTGGAATCAGGCTTATAGTTTTTTGATTGTCTGTTTGGTTTTTTATTCATTCATTTTCCTTTTCTCTTTATTTTTGGATCAGGTTTTTTTTTCCTACTTTTTCCCCTTTTATTCAAATAAATCAAAGAACACCTAGTTAAAGTCCAAACACTCCCAACTACAAGCAAGGAGGAACTCTGCAGTGGACTGACCAGTGAGAAGGAGCAGCCAAAACACAATAGCGGATCACACACTGCATACAGCATTCAGGAAAACTTCCTAAAGTGTCAGGCCTGGACAATGTATGAAGTTTTTTAATATAGCACTGCTCTTTGGTGTAGGAAACCTAAGAAACTTTTAAAACATGTAAAAGAGGCCCCTGTGTGGCTCAGTTAAGCGTCTGACTCTTGATTTTTTCCCCAAGTTATGATCTTGCAGTCATGCAATCGAGCCTCACATTAGCCTCCCCACTGGGTATGGAGCCTCCTTCACATTGTCTCTCTCTTCCTCTGCCCCTTTCTTTTCTCACTCTTTCTCTCTCTCAATATAAATAAAATAAACATTCCAAACATACAGAAGACAGAAACCTAGCCAAAATCACAAGACAGATAATTTCTCCCCAAAAGAATGGTCAAGAATAAATCACAGCCAGATTAAGTAAGGCAACTGTTGGGATGACCACTGGGTGTTATATGTAAGTATATGTTATATGAATTAATAAATTCTACTGAAACCAATACTACACTATATGTTAATTAACCTGAATTGAAATTTTAAAAAAGGAAATTACAGCCAGGGACTTGCTCAAAACAGACATAGGCAAAATATGTGAACAAGAACTTAAAACAACAGTCATAAGACTATGAGATGAACTTGAATAAAAAGCATAGAAGACACCAGAGAAACCCTTGCTACTGAGATCAAAGACCTAAAAACTAGTCAGGCTGCGATAAAAAACGCCATAACTGAGATGTAAAATTGACTAGCAACAGTCACAAGAAGGATTTAAAAATCAGAGAAGAGAATAAATAAGATAAAATAATGGAAAACAAGGAAGTTGAAAAGAAAAGGGAAAGGAAACTATTGGATCATCAAAGGGGACTTAGGTAACTCAGTGATTCAATCCAGCAAAACACTATCCATATCACAGGAGTCTGAGAAGAAGAAACTACACTACAGTTCGGAACCTTTTGGGATGCAAGAAAGACAGTCCCAAGAGGAAAGTATATTATGATTCAGGCCTATCTCAAGAAGCAAGAAAGGTCCCCAATACACAATTTAACCTATACTTAAAGGATCTAGAAAAGGAACAGCAAATAAAGCACAAAGTCAGCAGAAGAAAAGGAATATTAAAGATTAGAACAGAAAGTAAGAAAGGGGATAGAAAGGGGATAGAAGTAAGAAAAGGAGATAGAAAGTTTATTGGAACAAATTATAGCTGAGAACTTCCCTAATCTGGGGAAGGAAACAGGCATTCAAGTCCAGGAGGACAGAGAACCCCCCCCCAAATCAACAAAAACAGGTGAACACCATGATATATCACAGTGAAACTTTCAAAATACAAAGACGAGAATTCTGGAAGCAGCTGGGGACAAAAGGCTCTTAACCTACAAGGGTAGACATACAAAGTTAGTAGCAGACCTGTCCACTGAAACTTGGCAGGCCAGAAGGGAGTGACAGGAAATAGTCAACATGTTCAATAGGGGAAAAAATATGCAGCCAAGGCTTCTTTATCCAGCAAGGCTTTCATTCAGAATAGGAGAGATAAAGAGTTTCCCAGAAAAACAAAACCAAACAAGTTTATGACCACTAAAGCATCTTTGCAACAAATTTTAAGTGGGACTCTTTGGTTGGAGAAAAATAAAACCCAACATAACAAAGACTACAAAGAACCAGAGAACATTACCAGAAACACCAGCTCTAAAATGGCACTATATTCATATCTTTCAATAATTGCTCTGAATATAAATGGACTAAAGGCTCCATTCAGAAGATAGAGTATCAGAATGGATTACAAAACAAGACCCATCTATATGTTGCCTACAAGAGACTCACCTTAGACCCAAAGACACCTGCAAATTGAAAGTGAGGGGATGGAGAACCATCTATCAGGCTAATGAATGTCAAAAGAAAGATGGAGCAAACACATCATACAAGCTAGATTTTAAAACAAAGACTATAACAAGCAAAAAAGAAGGGCATTATATTATAATTAAGGAGTCTATCCACCAAGATCTAACAATTGTAAACAATTATGTCTCCAATTGGAACACCCAAATATATAAATCAATTAATAACAAACATGAGAAAACTCATTGATAATCAATGCAATAATAGTAGAGGACTTTAACACCCCACTTACAATTAACAGATCATCTAAGCAGAAAATCAACAAGGAAACAATGGCTTTGAGTGACACACTGGACTGGATGGACTTAACAGATATATTCAGAACTTTTCATCCTAAAGTAACAGAATACACATTCTTCTGGAGTGCACATGGAACATTTTCCAGAATAGACTGCACACTTGGTCACAAATCAGCTCTCAATAGGTAGAAAAAATTTGAGATCATACCATGCATATTTTCAAATCACAATGGTATGAAGCTTGAAATCGCTACACACAAAAAATTGGAAAGCCTCAAATACATGGAGGTTAAAAACCATCCTACTAAAAATGAATGGCTCAATCAGGAAATTAAGGAATAAATAAAAAATACATGTAAGTCAATTAAAATGGAAACACTACAGTCCGGAACCTTTTGGGATGCAAGAAAGACAGTCCCAAGAGGAAAGTATATTATGATTCAGGCCTATCTCAAGAAGCAAGAAAGGTCCCCAATACACAATTTAACCTATACTTAAAGGATCTAGAAAAGGAACAGCAAATAAAGCACAAAGTCAGCAGAAGAAAAGGAATATTAAAGATTAGAACAGAAATAAATGATCTAGAAACCATAAAATACATTAAGGCATATCAATAAAACCAAGAGCTGGTTCATTGAAGGAATAAACAAAATTGACAATACCCTAACAAGACTTCTCAAAAAGAAAAGAGAAAGGACACAAATAGATAAAGTCACAAATGAAAGAGGCAACATCACAACCAACACCACAGAAATACAGAAACTATAAGAGAATACCATGAAAAAGTATATGCCAACATAGTAGGCAATCTGAAAGAAATGTACAAATTCCTAGACACTCACAAAATACCAAAATTGAAACAGGAAGAAAATGAAAATTTGAACAGACCCATAAAGAAATTGAATCACCATACAAAAATCTTCCAGCAAACAAAATTCCTGGTCCAGATGGCTTCCCAGGGGACTTATACCAGACGTTTAAGGAAGAGTTAATACCTATTTCTCAAAATGTTCTAAAAGATACAAATGGAAATAAAACTTCCAAGCTCATTCTATGAGGCCAGAATTACCTTGATTCCAAAACCAGACAAAGACCTCACTAAAGAAAGAATTAAAAGCCAATTCCCTGATGACCCTGGATGCAAAAATTCCCAAAAGATACTAGAAAATAGAATCCAACAGTACATTAAATGAATTATTCACGATAATCAAGTGGAACTTATTCCTGGGCTGTAGGGATGGCTCAATATTCACAAATCAATCAACGTGATACACCACATCAATAAAAGAAATGATAAGAACCATATGAGTCTCTCAATAGATGCAAAAACAAATGCATTTGGCAAATTACAGTATCCATTCTTGGTTAAAAAAAAAAAAAACCTCAACAAAGTAGGGATAGATGGAACATCTTAACATCACAAAGGCCATATACAAAAGACCCACAGCTAATATCATCCTCAATGGGGAGAAAAACTGAGAGCCTTTCCCCTACAATCAGGAACAAGGCAAGGTTATCAACTTTCACCATTACTATTTAACATAGTACTGGAAGTCTTGGCCTCAGCATTCAGAAAACAAAAAGAAATAAAAGGCATCCAAACTGGAAAGGAAAAAGTGAAACTTTCACTATTTGCAGAGGACAGGATAATCTATGTGAAAAACCTGAAAGCCTACCCCGCAAAATTGCGTGAGCTAATAGATAAATTCAGCAAAGTCGCAGTGTAAAAAAATCAACGTGCAGAAATCTGTTGCATTTCTATACACAAATAATGAAGTGACAGAAAAAGAAATCAAGGAATAGACTCCTTACACAATTGTACCATGAATAAGATAACTAGAAATAAACCTAACTAAAGAGGTAAAAGATCTGTACTGATAACTCTAGAAGAATTATGAAAGAAATATAGATGGACACAAAGAAATGGAAAAACATTTCATGTTTATGGATTGGAAGAACAAACACTGTTAAAATGTCTATATCACCCAAAGTAATCTACACATTTAATGCAATACCTATCAAAATACCACCAGCATTTTTTGCTCTAGAACAAACAATCCTAAAATCTGTATGGAAACAAAAAATACCCCAAATAGCCAAAGCAATCCTGCAAGAGAGAAACAAAACTACAGGCATCCTGATTCTTGATATCAAACTATATTACAAAGCTGTAGTCAAGACAATATGGTACTGGTACAAAAACAGACATATAAATCCATGGAACAGAATAGAAAACCCAGAAATGGACCCACAACTAAATGCTCAACTTATCTCTGACAAAGCAGGAAAAAAGATACAGTGGGGAAAAAAAACAGTCTCTTTAACAAATGCTGTTGGGAAAAATGACAGTTACATGCAAAAGAATGAAACTGGACCACTTTCTTACAACATACACACAAAAATATTCAAACTGGATGAACTACCTAATGTGAGACAAGGAACCATCAAATTCCTAGAGCAGAAAACAGGCAGGAACCTCTTTCACCGCAGCCAGAACAACTCCTTACTAGACATGTCACTGAAGACAAGGGAAGCAAAAGCAAACATGAACAATTAGGACTTAAGATAAAAAGCTTCTGCACAGTGAAGGAAACAATCAACAAAACTAAAAGGCAGCCTACGGAATGGGAGAAGATATTTGCAAATGACATATCTGATAAAGGGTTAGTTTGCAAATCCATAAAGAACTTATCAAATTTAAGACCCAAAAAACTAAAATCCCAGTTAAAAAATGGGTAGACCACATGAATAGACACTTTTCCAAAAAAAAATCCAGATGACTAACAGACACATGAAAAGATGCTCATCATCACTCATCATCAGGGAAATACAAATCAAAACCACGAGATACCACCTCATACTTGTCAGAATGGCTAACATTAACAACACAAGAAACAACATTCTTGGTGAGGATGCAGAGAAAGGGGAACCCTCTTGCACTGTTGGTGGGAATGAAACTGGTGTAGCCACTCTGGATAACAGTATGGAGGTTTCTCAAGAAACTAAAAATAGAATTATCCTATGATCCAGAAATTGCACTATTAGGTATTTACCCAAAGCATACAAAAATACAGATTCTAGGGGTGCCTTGG
Organism: Panthera leo; assembly: GCF_018350215.1. Classification (NCBI taxonomy): domain Eukaryota; kingdom Metazoa; phylum Chordata; class Mammalia; order Carnivora; family Felidae; genus Panthera; species Panthera leo. The sequence continues at coordinate 16,299,536 of NC_056694.1, read as the reverse complement.
TGGCTCAGTCAGTTAAGCATCCAACTTCAGCTCAGGTCATGATCTCACAGTTCATGAGTCCAAGCCCCTCTTTGGGCTCTGTGCTAACAGCTCAGAGCCTGGACCCTGCTTCGGATTCTGTGTCTCCCTCTCTCTCTGCCCTTCCCCTGCTTGCACTCATGCTCTCTCTCTCTCTCAAAATAAATAAACATTAAAAATTTTAAAATACAGATTCTAAGGGGGGCATGCACCCCAATGTTTATAGCAGCATTATCAATAATAGCCAAACTAGGGAAAGAGTCCAAATATCTATTCGGATGAATGGATTAAGATGTGGCATATTATACACTGGAATACTAACCAGCCATAAAAAAATAAATGAAATCTTGCCCTTTGCAACAACATGGATGGAGCTAGAATGTGCTATACTAAGCTCAATAAGTCAGAGAAAGAAATGCCATATGACTTCACTCATATGTGGAATTTAAGAAACAAAACGGATGAACATATGGGAAGCAGGGAGATGGGAAGAGGAGACAAGGGAAACCACAAGAGAAGGAAACAAATCACTCTATCTTTTAATAATAGAAAGCAAACTGAGGGTTGATGGAAGGAGGTGGATGGAAGATGGGCTAGAGGGTGCTGTATATGTAAGTGATGAATCCCTGAATTCTACTCCCGAAACCAATATTACACTGTATATTTACTAAAATTTCAATTAAAAATAAATATATGAACAATAAAGAGAGAATCTTGATTCAAAAAATAAGTAAAAATTGGGGTGCCTGGGTGGCTCAGTCAGTTAAGTGTCCGACTTCGGTTCAGGTCATGATCTTGCAGTTCATGGGTTTGAGCCCCATGTAGGGCTCTGTCTGACACGAATCAGGGAGCTTGCTTCAGATTCTATGTGTGTTTCTCTGCCCCTCTCCCACTCACACTGTCTCTCTCAAAAATAAACATTAAAAAAAATTTTAATAAGTAAAAATAATAAAATGTAAAATAAAGTAAAAAATAAATAATAAAATAAAATTTAAAATGAAAATAAATTTCTTCCTCTGTATCCAAAAAAAAAAATCCCCAAGGAAAACTATACCTTGTTTCCCCTAGAACTGAAGATTTGCAGCACTCTAGAATCAGTAGAGTTGGTGCATAGGAGGGAATTTGTCCTAGTCGTCTGGGGGAGGGGCCTGCTGCTCTGATTCTCAGGTGGACTTGCCTTAGAGGAGATACACTTGCAGGGTGCTTCCAGTGGTGTTTGGTGAAAGTAGCTCTGGCTTCCACTTGGTGGCACTGTTTTGCTCACTGAACTGGATCAGTGTTGTTGGGGGTGGGGGTAGTGAATGGCTTAGCCTAGCTCTCTTGTCTCTGGAGCAGGGAGCTCTTACCTGCCACTCCTCAGGAAGCCCTCACAGATGAGCAATCATCTTTCCTGTGTCCCCAGCTTCCATCAGATCCCCACCCTCACCCTGTCTGTGTCTGAGCTGTCTGCCTTCCAGGCAGCAAGCACTCCTGTATTTTATCTCAGGCGTGGCTGTGATTCTAAACTCCAAACATCAGAGACACGTGGTGAGGACCCATGCTGATCCTCTGGGGAGGGTCTTGCTGCACTGTGGCCAGTGCAGTCTTGTCCAAAACTATGGCCACACAACCATCCTCCAGTTCGGAGTTTATGGTACATAGCAGCACAAAACTGGTGCCACGGCTGCTGTCCTCAGCCAGCATCTTTGTTATGTTATTGAACGGGGCAGCTCAATGGCATCCACAGGATCTTTTGTGCACAGAAAGGCCAAATCACCTCTGCCAAATGCACTCCAAGTAGGGGAACTTTTTCCTCCCCATGCAACCCTCAGACCATGCTGTCCACTCCTGGGTCTCTGCCCTCCTTCCCCACTCAGCACCGCTGAGCCCACTGGGTGCGACCCTCCTGATGGTGCTGACTGCAGAAACTTCAGACTCTGCACTCTACTGTTTATAAAAAACTTGTAGTATTTAAACCCTCTCCTTTTCCCGGTCAGTGGTTTGGGGGAAGTTTTTTTGTGCAATCCCCTGCATTTGTTTTCACTCTTGTTTTCACTCTTTCTCTCTTGCTCCTCTCTCCATGATGACAGGAAATTTCTTAGCTAATCCTATGTTGGTAATTATTTTGCGATATATAAATGTATCAAATCAACACATTGTACACCTTAAATTTACACAATGTTCTATGTTAACTATATCTCAACAAAGATGAAAAAATGATAGAATTTGGTGTCTATTTCCTAATATTAAAGAGGTCAACACTTTTACTGAACATTGTAGTAAAAGTCCTAGTCAACTCAGTAAGGCAAGGAAATAGAAGTAAACTGTTTTGAATCAGAGATGATATGGTCACATACCTAGTAAATCCAAATAAATCTACAAAAAAATGTACTTCAACTTATTAATAAATTTAACAAGTTTTATAAAAGTGACAAAATACAGAATCATTGCATTAAAATTATTGCACTGTATATTACTAGTAGTGATCAAATGGAAACTGAAATTTTTAAAAAGGCAATTTGCATTAACATCAAAATAGTGTAGCAAATAAAAAAAAAACAAGGAAAGCCAAATTATGCTTATAAGTCTTTAATAACTCTGACTTATGAAAACTGTGCTACATAAATTTGGAACTTCTGTTTTACATAAAAATGGATCTGAAAAAGAAAAGTAATTTTAATCATAAAATTAAAGGATATATGTGAAACACACTATTTTACAAAACTGTTATACAAAGAGCAAATGTATGCCTTATATTACTAAATTATAACTTGTTCTATACCATTAGAAAAGAAATTGTTTAAATACACAGTTTATGTAAGGTAAACCTTTATAATCGCTAAAAGAAACTATGGACTGTCACATTATTACCAGAAAGTCCATTTTTTTTTTTCCAGAAAGTCCATTCTAATGTGCAATAGAGTGATAGTTTTTACAAAGTTAATGTTATTTTTTATACATGTCTCAACTTTGCTGACTCCAGTTTTAATAACATTAGATTGTGTTGAAAGAGTAAGAAGATGAAAGTCCCTTAGCAGTATAACCCAGCATTTGAAAAGCACTAATAAGTTACATTGTCTATCTTCTGAAGATTAATGATCTAGATTAAACTATCCATACCTATAATACAGCTAAAGTATTGTTAACGTATTCATTTATCAAATAAACAGGTGCCAGCCACTGTGTAGTCAGGCAAAGCAAAAGTGAGCAAAATGCAAAAGTGAGCAAAAAAAAAAAAAGACCCTAGTCCTAGTAGAGTTTCTATCGAAAGTTCATATAGATTTCTTTCCTCCCCCAAATTATAAAATCTGTAAGATGATTTAATATCATATTTAAAAATCCTATGGATGTGGGATGCCTGGGTGGCTCAGTTGTATGAGCATCCAGCTCTTGATTTTGGCTTGGGTCATGATACCAGGGTCATGGGATCAAGCCCTACATTGGGCTCAGCGCTGAATGTGGAGCCTGCTTAAGATTTTCTCTCTCCCTCTTTCCCTCTCCCCACTTGTGCACTCTCTTTTTCTCTGTTTCTAAAAAAATAATAATAAAATAAAAGTAAAATTAAAATCCTGTGGATGTACCTCCCTTTCCCCATATTTTTATTTTTTTTTCAACGTTTTTTTTTTTTTTTTTTTTTGGACAAAGAGAGACAGAGCATGAATGGGGGAGGGGCAGAGAGAGAGGGAGACACAGAATCAGAAACAGGCTCCAGGCTCCAAGCCATCAGCCCAGAGCCTGACGCGGGGCTCGAACTCACGGACCGCGAGATCGTGACCTGGCTGAAGTCGGACGCTCAACCGACTGCGCCACCCAGGCGCCCCTCCCCATATTTTTAAATAAACTTTTCAATAAGTAAATATAACCAGAGATTATTATATTCTGAAGCTAAATTATAATACCCTGATATCCTTTTAAAAAGAAAAAAGTTCTGTCTTTGAAATTATGCAATAATAAAATTACAACAGAAACAAATATTCTTTTAAGAACATGAAAAAAATATCATGCACTATGCCAGATGTTGTTGAAATAAATATATAAATGCCCTCAAAGGTAGCATTTTTATTTTTGAGAAAGAGAGAGAGAGCCCATGAGCAAAGGAAGGGCAGAGGAAGAGAGACAACTTTAAGACCACATAGAGCTCAACCTCAAGACCCTGAGAACATGACCTGAGCCAAAATCAAGAGTCAATTAACCAACTTAGCAACCCAGGCACCCCTCAAAAGTACATTTTAACAGAGTGAGTCATGGTGAAGGCTAGCTACACAAATATTAGAATATTCAGTCAGAAAAAAAATTTTGATTTAGCAAAAAAATCCAACTTATTTTCTAAAAGCTTGGTAACTTTAGTTTTAATATATACATAAAATCTATAAATCATCATCCAAATATTACTTATGGTGCTCCATTGTTCTCTGGCTCGACCCAACTTCTAAAACTTTTATTCTAATAGTTTTACAAGGTCTGACTTCAAAGCATAGAAGTTCTAACAAAACTCAGTCTTTTATTGTAATAACTATCAAGAAATTATTATCAGTAGAATTTAGTAAAGGAAGTGAGCATAAGATGAGATTTTTATACATATGGCTTGCCGGAAGCCAAGCTATCCAACCAGCCTGATGGAAGGGCCCAGGCGGTGGATGGATCGGGACCGTCCCCATCCTAATCTAAATGCCTCTTAATTCTAAAATGCCTCCTGGGGGCCAAGTGGGCCTAGGGGTTGGAGTAACTTGTGCCCATAGACACACTCCTTTGTTGCCGGAGTGGGGTTTTAAATCCATTTGTCCCTCCTTGGCTGGGAAATGTATGAGGCTATCCTTCCTTTAGGTAGAAGAATCTTTATAGGGAGTGGCAAGGGCTAAATGTAGAGCTGCACAATTTCCTTGAGGAACCTTATTTCTTTCCCAAAGGTTCTTTTCCCAGGGGCCTGTCAAGGGCAATTCCTCAACAGAAAATTCCCCAGGTACTTTATTAAGGCCAAATTACATAAAGGCGGGAGTACAAATGGATTTGAAAGCCCCACTCTGGCAACAAAGGAGTGTATCTATGGGCACAAGTTACTCCAACCCCTAGGTCCACTTGGCCCCCAGGAGGCATTCCAGATGATGATTGAACCTAGTCGGTTAAAGTACAGAATGGTTCATTATTTCCTAGGTGCATTGTCTCTCTGAGAATGTATAAGGCCTGGATTCCTAAGGCCCTTTTGGCCCCCTCCTGGCACCTCAGACCAAGGCGAACACTTTTGCTCCTCAAACCACAAATTGTTCAGTGAAACAACTAAGAGGTCATGTTCCTGTATCTGTTACACTTGAGGTGTTGAGAGATAGATGACCTTTCATGAAAACAGCAAAGCAAATGCTTTATAGATTATAGATAAACGTAGATACATAATGAAAATAATGTAAGAAATTAATCAATAAGCAAAGGGCAGGAGGGAATATTATGAGAAAATAACCATGCTATTCCTTAAAAGGTGATTACACATAGGAACATTTTAGAATTAGGTAATGCTAGAAAACATAGATGATGCACACTACAAGGAAATTGCTAACAAATATAATGCCACATTTGCCACAATAAAGCAGCCAGTTCAACACACTGCTGTTGTCTGTGTCCATTTTTATTTTTGATTTTTTTTTTCATTTTTTTGCCAACGTTGTTCAGCCTTCAGGAACCCCTCGACCTGCTGGAGCTTGACTCCGGCAATAGCTCATGAACAAATCCCCTATATATAGTTATAGTTGTTATAGTTTTATAGTTATAGTTATATAGTTATAGTTATAGTTGTGCACTGCAGCCATAGCCAGAGCTATGGTATTAAAAAAACAAACAAACAAAAACAGCTAATCAACACTACTTACACTATGCTATGTATTTCTTTGATTTTTTTTCATTTTAGCAAATATTTATTGAGTGGAAACTGTGTTAGTTTTTGTTAAAAACACTGAAGACACAAAATCTAATATGATGGCCAGGGTACCTGCTCTTGGGAAGTTCACATTCTAATTGGGGAAGAGTTAAGTGCTATAAAGATAATCTCACAGAAAGATAGACTTGAGAGCGATAGGGCTCTATAATACACAGAATGGTAAGAGAGGGCTATTTCTTACGATCTTTCTCCTTCTTTATATTGGTGCACACCAGAGTCTGTAATGTTCCAGAAACAGCCTTCAATTTATAAAAATCCATTATTTCTTCTTCCAATTGTCTTCTCTTCTCCTCAAGTTTCATTGTCTCCTCTTGTTGGACTCGTTTAAGATGCTCAAACTTTTCCTGTAACTGTAAAACAAATGCGCAGCTGTGACTCAATGCACACTATGGTAGCACATTCCCAGGGACTTGATGGTGTTTTCTACTGGTTATTAAATATAACCTAATCATCAGAGTAGAGCATGATCTTAGTAACGGTCTCTAAATTTCATGTTTAAAGTAGAAAATCAGATATGAAATTTCTTTCTTAATTTTAATTTTAAATGTGTCCCCATTGAGCCAAATGTAATAAGATGCAAAATTATGAAAAATACTCAATTTAAAAATTTTTACTAATGTATAATTTTTTACTCTATACTTTTCCACTAATCTCTCTGAGTAAAAATTGATAGATCCATGTCCTGTAAAGATACATACATTAAATTATGAAATGGATTATAAATTTTTTGTCTATACTTTGATAAAGTCATTTCAAAAGAAAGTCTGATAATTTCCTTGTTAAGTAAGATTAGTACAATTATAGGAAGAAAAAAACCTCATTCAGTTACTTGTTATTTACTACTGAGATCTTTAATCTGTGGTATTTAAGCCAAATTAATCATAAGAAAGAGATAATACCACCTTAGTTTCCATTAGAGACAGGCCTGGGTCTTTAGTAAGACATTATTCAACATAAGGTTTGCTTGTATGCATCAGAGATGGTATGATTTTTTTGAATTTTTGCTAATCCAAAAAAATTATAAAGGACCAACTAATTTTCCATTTAACTTTTTGAAAAACAGGCTAGGGGCTTAAATTGCCACAATATTAATTAGCTGCCTTATATGGCTGTGAAGAACACAAGCATGGTATTGGTATTACCCTAAATGCCCATTAGAATCATTCAGTAAGTTTGTAAATCTCCTAATGCACAAGCTACCCACAGATCAATTGCATCACACTATCTGGAAATGAAACCTGAGCATCAGTCCTTTTAGAAAATCCCCAGGTAATTTTAGTGTGCAGCAAAGTTTGAGATCCATGGTCTTTCTTTTTTTCTTTCTTCCTCTTTCTTTCTTTCTGAGAGACAGAGAGAGAGTGAGTGGGGGAGGGACAGAGAGGGAGAAAGAGAATCTCAAGCAGGCTCCATGCTGTGAGCATGGAACCCAATGTGGAGCTTGATCTCATGAACTGTGAGATCGTGACCTGAGCCGAAATCAAGAGTCTGATGCTTAACCGACTGGGCTACCCAGGTGTCCCAAATCCATGGTGGATTTTTTAAAATTTTTGTTAATGTTTATTTATTTTTGAGAGATAGAGTAGGGGAGGGGCAGGGAGAGACGGAGACACAGAATCTGAAGGAGGTTCCAGGCTCCGAACTGTCAGCACAGCTGACATGGGGCTTGAACCCATGAGCCATGACATCATGACCTGAGCTGAAGTCAGATGCTTAATCGACTGAGCCACACAGGCTCCCATAAGTAAAGATTACATTCCTTCTGCTGAAGTCAGATAGAATTACATTTTCATGCCTGAGAAGGAAATGAATACTGACACACAGTTGAAAAGACTGGGGATGTGAGAGTGTGATATCCATAAATGATGGGAAAAATCAGTGAGAAAACTCACTTAAAGAGGGGAAGGTGAGACTTGGAAGGAAGATGGCAGTGGAGTAGGAGGAACTGAGGCTCACCTTCTCCCACAAACACAACTAATTAACTATCCAATCATCCTAAATGTGCCAAAAATAAACCTGAAGACTGACAGAACAAACTCCACAATTAAAGGGAGAAAAGAGGTCACATCAAAGAAGATAGTAAGTGTGGAGATGTGATTTAGAGGAGAAATGGATATCAGGTGCTGTGAAGGGGTGGTAGCTGTTGATCATGGAAAAGGGAGAGAGCGAGGGGAGCACATGGAGGAATGCACAAGGAGAATGCTTCCTCAAAGCCATTGGCTTGGAAAATAAAATGGGTTGAACTATGTGAGTTCTTACAACTTGTGAGGCTTAGATCCTGGAGTTTTCAAGATCAGGAAGTTTGGCTCAGATAGAGCCCTGAAAGCACTGCCCTGCTCCTGGAGAGAAGACAGAGAACACAGGGGCAGATGGCATGGAAACAGTGATCTGAGGAACACCTGGGGCACATAATTGGAAAGATTATTTGTCCTTCTTAGAGCTTCTCTGAGAGACAGCATTCACTAACACATCTCTCCAGGAACAAAGGAGCTGACTGGCACAACTTCCCTTCCCCATCCTTCAGCGAAAACACAGAGCCACCTGCTGGAAGCAGTGCAGCACTGACACTGGCTGCCTAACTTCCATATACCAAGCCCCATGCATTCTAGCAGGACTGCCTTCTCAGTCAAGCTTGCCTCAGTCCCAGTGTGGCAAGCCCCTCTCTAAGAACACCAGCACAAACGTCTGCCCAGACCTCATCTCCTGACCAAGGAGTACTGCAGGGCCTCACTTCTAGTGGAACTGATGTCAGGTCTCATTTCACAAGCAGACCAGAGCATATCTAGTTAAAACTCACCACATTCAGGCCTGAGACCAAACATTACCCACTGCAGGCAAGGAGAGCCTCTGCAGGTGAGTAGCCTGAAGGATAGAGCAGCCAGAAAACAACAGAGTGCACACAGTGCACACTGCAGATACTTCAGGAAGTACCAGGCCTGAGCACTACCCGACCTCTTCTTTATTAGGCCATTACTTTCAGGAGGAAGAGACATAACTGGCTTTTCTAACACAGAGAAGAAAGGAGAGATTTAGACAAAATGCCAAAACAGAGTAATTTGTCCCAAATGAAAGAACAAGATAGAGCCAAATCAGAGAGCTAAGTAAAACAGGTATAGGTAACATGCCTGATGGAAACTTTAAAGGAACAATCATAAGGATACTCTATTCAGAAAGGAATAGAAGACATCAATGAGACCCTTACCACAGAGATAAGAGAGTTAAAAAGAACCAATCAGAGATGAAGATTGAAATAAACACGATGGGAAACAAGCTTGATGCAATGACGAGCAGACTGAAAGAAGCAGTGGAATAATATAGTGTCCTAGAAGGGAGAATAATGGAAAATAAAGAAGCTGAAGAAAAGAAAGAATTATGCAACACAAGAATAGAATCAGGGAACTCAATGAATCCATCAAATGTAATAACATTCATTTTATGAAAGATATGAATCTCTTTCATCAGCATTGTATAGTTTCTCTTCTTATAGAAGAATAGAAACAATGGGGGTGAGGCTAGAAAATTTATGTGAGGAAATAATAGCTGAAAATTACCCTAATCTGGGGAAGGAAACAAATATCTAGATCCAAGAGGCACACAGAATTCCCATCAAAATCAACAAAAGCAACTCAATACCAAGACATATTGTAATAAAATTTGTGAAAAATAGAGACAGAAAAAACATCTTACAAGCAGAAGTCTTTACAAGGGAAGACCCATAAGGCTAGCTGGATATTTCTCAATATAAACTTGGCAAGCCAAAAAGAAGTGGCATGATATATTGAAAGTGATGAATGGGAAAAATCTGTGGCTAAGGATACTCTATCCAGAAAAGGTTTCATTTAGAATAGAGAAAGAGATAAGGAGTTTCCCAGCAAACAAAACCAAAGGAGCTCGTGACCACTAAACCAGCCCTGCAACAAATATTAAATGGAACTCTTTGAATGGAAAGGAGGGACCAAAAGTGACAAAGAAGAAAGGATCAGAAAAAATCTTCAGAAACAGTGACAAAACAAGTAATGAAATGACACTGACTACACATCTATCAATAGCTACTTTGAATGTAAGTGAACTAAGTATTCCAATCAAAAGATATAGGGTGACAGATGGATTAAAAAAAAAAAAACCAAGACCCATCTATGTGCTGTCTTCAAAAGACCCATTTTCAACTTAAAGACACATACAGATTGAAAGCAAGGGGATGGAGAAACATCTTTCATGCAAATGGATGTCAAAGAAAGCCAGAGTAGCAATACTTGTATCAGACAAAATAGACTTAAAACAAAGACTATAACAAGAGATGAAAGAAGGCACAATATCAAAATACAGAGGACATTTCAAATATAATATCTAACAGTTGTAAATATTTATACACCCAACATGATAGCCCCCAAATATATTAAAAATTGAAACAAACATAAAGGTACTCATTGATAATACAAGAATGGTAGGGGACTTTAACACCCCACTTTATACCATTCACCTACTGAAAGACATCTCAGTTGTTCCAAGTTTTGGCAATAATGAATACATCTCTTTTTTTTTTTTTTTTTTTTTTTAATTTTTTTTCAACGTTTTTTATTTATTTTTGGGACAGAGAGAGACAGAGCATGAACGGGGGAGGGTCAGAGAGAGAGGGAGGCACAGAATCGGAAGCAGGCTCCAGGCTCTGAGCCATCAGCCCAGAGCCCGACGCGGGGCTCGAACTCACGGACCGCGAGATCGCGACCTGGCTGAAGTCGGACGCTTAACCGACTGCGCCACCCAGGCGCCCCTGAATACATCTCTTTAAACATCTGTGTATAGGTTTTTGTGTGGACATAAGTTTCATTTCCTCTAGGTAAATACCAAGGAGTACAATTGTTGAATTGTATTGAAAAGGGCATGACTAGTTTTTTAAGAAAACACCAAACTCTTTCAAAGTACATGAAAACGTATGAAAAAACAAGAGTCCAAAACATCTGGAATGCAGCAAAAGCAGTTCCAGAGGGCTGTTTATAGCAATATAGGCCTACCTCAAGAGAAAGAAAAATCTAAGCAACCTAACCTTACACTAAAGAAACTAGAAACACAACAGCAAACTCCCAAACCAGCAGAAGGAAGGAAATAATCAAGATTATAACAAAAATAAATGATATAGAAACTAAAAACAAAACAAAACAGGTTACAGCAATGAAACTGGGAACTGGTTCTCTGAAAAAAAAAATAATAAAATTGATAACCCTCTAGCCAGAATTATCAAAAAGAAAAGAGAGAGGAAAGGACTCATATAAATAAAATCACAAATGAGACAGGAGAAATAACAACCAACACCACAGAAACACAAACAATTACAAAAGAATGTTATGAAAAATTATATGCCAACAAATAGGATAATTTGGAAGAAATGGATAAATTGCTTAACATATTAACCGCCAAAGCTGAAAGAGCAAGAAATAGGAAACTTGAACACATTGATAACCAGCAAAGAAATTGTATCAGTAATCAGAAAACTCCCAGCAAACAAAAGTCCAGGGCCAAATGGCTTCACAGGAGAATTCTAGCAAACATTTTAAAAAGAGTTAATACCTATTCTTCTCAAATTAGTCCAAAAGAGTAGAAATGGAACGAAAACTTCCAAACTCATTCTATGAGGCCAGTGATTACCCTGATTCCAAAACCAAAGACTCCACTAAAAAAGAGATCTACAGGCCAGTATCTCTGATGGTTGCAAAATTTCTCAAAAAAATATTGTTAAATCCAATCCAACAATACATTAAAGAATAATTCATCATGACCAAGTGGGATTTTACCTGGAGTAATGGTGGCTCAATATTTGCAAGTCAATCAATGTGACACATTACATTAATAAAAGAAAAGATAACCATATGATCCTCCCAATCGATGTAGAAAAAGAATTTGACAATGTACACATTCGTTCTTGATGAAAACCCTCAAAAAATAGGGATAGAGGGTATAGACTTCAACATAATAATGGCCATATAAGAAAAATGTACAGCTAACATTATCCTTAAAGGGGAAAAACTGAGTTTTTCCCCTAAGGTCAGGAACAAGACAAGGATGTACTCTCTCCCCTTGTATTCAACATAGTACTGGAAGTCCTAGCTACAGCAATCAGACAACAAAAAGAAATAAAAAAGAATTCATATCAGCAAGGAAGAAGTCAAATTTTCATTGAATGCAGACTGCATGAAACTCTAGAAAACCCAAAAGACTCCACGAAAAAAACCTGCTAAAATGAATAAACGAATAAATGAATTTAGTAAAGTTGCAGGATACAAAATCAACATACACAAATCTATTGCACTTATACACAAACAATAAAACAGCAGAAAGAAATTAAAGAAAACAATCCCATTTATAATTGCACCCAAAATAATAAGATACCTAGGAGTAAACCTAAACAAAGAAGTAAAACAATTGTATTCTGAAAACTAATGCTGATGAAAGAAATTGAAGATAACATCAAGAAATGGATTGGAAGAACAAATGTTGTTAAAATGTTTACACTACCCAAAGCAATCTACACATGTAATGCAATCCCTATTAAAATACCAACAGCTTTTTCATAGATAGAACTAACAATCCTAAAATTTGTATGGAACCACAAAAGACACCAAACAGCCAAAGCAATCTTGAAAAAGAAAAGCAAAGCTGGAGATACCACAATTCCAGACTTATATTATATATCTGCAGTGATCAAAATGCTTTGTTACTGGCACAAAATAGATACATATATCAAGAGAAAAGAATAGAAAACCTAGAAATAAACCCACAACCATATGCAGGAAAGAATATCCAGTGGAAAAAGATAGTCTTTTCAACAAATGGTGTTGGGAAAACAGGACAGCAATATGCAAATGAATGAAATGGAACCACTTTCTTACACCATACACATAAAACAGTTCAAAATGGATAAAGGACGTAAATGTGAGACCAAAAACCATAAAAATCTGAGAAAAGAACATAAGCATTAACCTCTTTGACATCAGCCATAACAACTTTTTTCTAGATATGTCTCCTGAAGTATTGGAAACAAAAGCAAGAATAAACTCTCGGGACTTCATCAAGATAAAAAGCTCCTACACAGTGAAGGAAACAAACAACAAAATTCAAAGGCAACTTAAGGAATGAGAGAAGATATTTGCAAAGGACAAATCTGCTAAAGGGTTAGTATCCAAATTATATAAAGGAATTATAAAAGTCAACATCCCCCCAAAAAACAAACAATCCAGTTAAAAAATGGGCAGAAGACATGAACAGACAATTCTCCAAAGAAGGCATGCAGATGGCCAACAGACAGGTGACAAGATGTTCATCATCACTTACCATCAGGGAAGTGCAAGTAGAAACTACAATGAGACATCACCTCACACCTGTCAGAATGGCTAAAATCAACAACACAAGAAACAACAGGTGTTAGGATGTGGAGAAATAGGAATCTTCATGCACTGTGCAAAGGTTCAGCCATTCTGGAGAAAAGTATGGAGGTTCCTCAAAAAGTTAAAAATAGAACTACCCTGTGATCCAGCAATTGCACTACTGATTTTTACCTGAAGAATACAAGAACACTAATTCAAAAGGATACATACAGCAGCATTATTTACTATAGCTAATATATGGATGCAGTCCATGTGCCCATTCATTGATGAATAAAGATGGGGTATATATATTGCAATGGAATATTATTCTGCCATGAAAAAGAATGAAATCTTGCCATTTGCAATGACATGGATGTAGCTAGAGACTACAACTAAGCAAAGTAAGTCAGTCAGAGAAAGCCAAATACCATATGATTTCACTCACATGTGGAATTTGTTAAACAAAACAAGTGAGCAGAGAGAAAGTTCAAGAAACAGACTCTTAATTATAGAGAGCAAACTGATAGAGACAGGAGGGTGTGGGGGGATTGGTTAAAGAGGTGATTGGGGATTGGGAGTGCACTTGTGATGAGCCCAGGGTAGCATATGGAAGTGTTGAATCACTATATTGTACACCTGAAACTAATATAACACTGTATGCTGGGGCGCCTGGGTGGCTCAGTCAGTTGAGCATCCGATTTCAGCTCAGGTCATGATCTCATGGTTTGTGAGTTCGAGGCCCACATCAGGCTCTGTGCTGACAGCTCAGAGCCTGGAGCCTACTTCAGATTCTGTGTCTCCCTCTCTCTCCGTCCCTCTCCCCGTCATGTTCTGTCTCTTTCTCTCAAAAATAAGTAAACGTTAAAAAAAAATTAAAAAAATAACACTGTATGCTAACTGAAATTAAAATAACAGATTTAAGAAGATGAGAAGAAAGATGATGAAATCTCTAGTAATGTGGGAAATGTACAAACTTATCAATTTTAAGTATTTGAAAATTATAAAGTTGTAAGTTTGAATTCTAATTTATCTGCTACATGGGCTTAAAAAGTTTGCTTTACCTCTGTCAGTCTCCACTTTCCTTTTCAGTTAATCATAACTTCTGTCTACTTATCATGTTTTCAATAATTAAGCTGTTCCTTTTTTGAGGAAGTCTGGTGGGCCCATTTCCTTTCATTTTACTCTTCGTGGTTGCTTTTACTATCTCGGTCATTTTATTTCTACCAGAAATTTAATTTTTTTTCTACAAAAATTAATCTCTGTTTGTTAAGAATTTCATCACTCTGCACAACCAATTTTAAGTTATGTTTGGTTTTTCTTGAGGGAAATATAACTGAAGAATGGGAGAATAACTGATGTGCAGAGGACAAAAATGAAACAGATGTACACAGTTAAGTGCCATAACTAAGGTGAATAAAGTAGGGAAGAAATAGAGAATGTAAATGGCTGATTTGGTTTCTGATAACCTCCTACTTTGGGTTTAAGTTATCATGAGATCCAGTTATGCTTCCTGTTCTTGGATTCCATAAGATACCCTTGAACAATTCCAAAACTTTACCTTTATACTGAAGCTAAAAGAATTTTTATTACCTATAATTCAACTTTCCATGATTGAGACATCTGTTACAGAACACCTAATCACTACATTGTTTCTATTGAGAAAGAAGTTCATGTTCAATGTACCTATTTCTGCTCAAAACTAACATATTAAGTTAAAACCACAATCATTTGAAAGGTATTTATGATTCCAAATATATTTTTTGTTAAAAAGGTATTGGTGCAAATAACCAAAACTATATAAGTTGTCTTTTTTTTCAATTTCTTGGAAACATAAAGGAATGAAATGAAAAAAAATCCAAATAATTCACCAACTAGATGTTTTCTAATTAATTAAGATGTGTGTTATTCAACATTTACCTGCTTATTTATAAAAGTGAAAATTTTTTTATAATGCAGTAGTAGCATTAGAAAGTAATAACTCTTCACACATATCAATAGCTTGAATTTTTTATAAATTAAAATTTATTCATGAAAATTCATATTATAAAATAAAATAAAGGTAAATAGGTTTTACAAAATTATTTTCATTTTTTCTAAAAATACAAATTGTCTATATGTTCTAAAAAATAAAATTGTTGACTATAATTTTTAAAGGTTGTATTCAAAACCTATACTGTAAACAGTTACTTCAAAAGTAGCAAGTATCCTCCAAAATCATCAACTAAACCTTTGATATTAAAACTCCAAATTAATAATACACATTAAAATGAACACAAATTGGATTATACCAGTGTACTTGCCTCTTTTTCAGATTCTTTAAATGTTGTTTCTTTATCCTTTACTCGCTGCATAAACTTTTGTTTCAATTCTTCTTCTTCCCTCTGACATTGATCATAGAACTTTTGTCTTTTATCTTCATAGATCTCTTGAAAACTATAAAAAATATTTTATTATTGTCATATTAAAATGGTATATAAGTAAACCTGTAAAAATATATACTGTACAGTACATAAACTATATACTGTAAAATATAATGTAAAAAAATTTATATCATGAGATGTAAAAAAGTGGAGTACAATATTGAATATATGGACAGCATACCTAAAGAGTACTAGAATTTTGAAACACTTATATCAGTGATTTCTTATCAACACTTTTCATTATATCACAACTCTTCACATCTTTTGATAATAAAATTTCAGGAGACCTCTATAAAATTCTTATTTAAAATGAAGCATCCTCATCATCCTCATCATCATTATCATCATCATAGCTATAATTATCAAAACAGTATGGTACTGGGGTGCCTGAGTGGCTGAGTCGGTTAAGTGTCCGACTTCGGTTCAGGTCATGATCTCACAGTCTGTGAGTTCGAGCCCCGCATCAGGCTCTGTGCTGACAGCTCAGAGGCTGCAACCTCCTTTAGATTCTGTCTCTGTCTCTCTCTGCCCCTCCCCCACTCACACTCTGTCTCTGTCTCTCTCTCTCCAAATATAAATAAACATTAAAAACAAAATTTAAAAAAACAAACAAACAAACAAACAAAAAAAATACAGTATGGTACTGGCACAAAAATAGACAAATAAATGGAACATAATTAAGATCCCCAAAACAAACCCAAGTTTATATGGTCAATTAATCTATGACAAAGGAGGAAAGAATACACAATGGGTAAAAGTCTCTTCAATAATTAACACTGAAAAACTGAACAGCTAGGTGCAAAAGAATGAAAATGGACTACGTTCATATGCCATACACAGAAAGAAACTCGAAATTAATTAATTACCTAAAGCGAAATCTGAAACCATAAAACTCCTAGAAGAAAACATAAGCAATAATCTCTTGGACATTGGTCAACATTTTTCTGCCAACATTTTTCTAGCTATGTCTCCTCAGGGAAAGGGAACAAAGGCAAATATAAACTATTTTGACTACACCAAAATAAAAGACTTTTGTACAGTGGAGGAAACCATCAACCAAATTAAAAGGAAACCTACT
This sequence comes from Panthera leo, assembly GCF_018350215.1. Classification (NCBI taxonomy): domain Eukaryota; kingdom Metazoa; phylum Chordata; class Mammalia; order Carnivora; family Felidae; genus Panthera; species Panthera leo. The sequence goes on along the minus strand of NC_056694.1, from coordinate 16,282,760 downwards.
GAATGGGATAAAATATTTGCAAATAATATATCTGATATGAGGTTAGTAACAAAAATATATAAAGAACTTCCACAACTCAACACCAAAAAGAAAAAAATAAACTGATAAAAAATGGGCAGAGGATGTGAATAGACATTTTTCCAATGAAAATATACAGATGGCCAACAGACACATGAAAAAATGCTCAACATTACTATCATCAAGGAAATGCAAATCAAAACACAATGAGACATAATCTTACACCTGTCAGATGTTGGTATGATGTGGCAAAAAGGGAATCCTCATGCACTGTTGGTTGGAATGTAAATTGGTACAAGTGCTGTGGAAAAAAATATGGAGGTTCCTTAAAAAGTTAAAAATAGAAATACCATAGGTTCCAGTAATTCCACTACTGGTTATTTACCCCCCAAAATGAAAACGTTAATTCAAATATATATTATATAAATATATATAATATATTATATATAATATAAATATATATTATTTATTGTATATAATATATAATATATAATATTATATATATGTTATATATATTATATATTATTTATATTATATATATAATATATGTATATATATGAAATCAAATATATATTTGGATATATATTTGATTATTTGGATCTAAATAATATATATTTGGATCCATATATATTCAAATATATATATTTGAATCCTTAAGTGTGCTTCAGCATTATTTACCATAGCCAAGACATGGAGGCAACATAAGTTTCCATCAATAGATGAATGGATATGTGGGGATATGTGGGGATATGTGTAGATGAATGGGATGTGGGGTATGTCTGTGTGTATGCTGTGTGTGTGTGTAAATATTACTCAGCCTTAAAAAAGAATAAGATCTTGCTATTTGTGACAACAGGGATGGACCAAGAGGGTACTAAGCTCAGTGAAATGTCATAGAAAGAAAAATGATTTCACTTATATGTGGAATGTAAAAAACAAAGCAGATGAACAAATAAGCAAACAATAAAAGGAGGAACAGACAAATAAATACGAACAAACTGGTGCTTACCAAAGGCTAGGGGAATGGGAGATGGGAAAAATGGGTGAAAGGGAGTGAGGGGGTAGAGGCTCCTCGTTATGAAATAAGTAAGGCAAGTGGGTGAAAGGTACACCATAGGAAATAAAGTCCATGGTATCATAATGGTGTTGTGTGGTGACAGATGGTAACTACACTTGTAGTGAGTGTAGCAGAATGTAAAAGTTGTCAAGTCATTATGTGTACACCTTAAACTAATGTAATGTGTATCACTATAGTTAATTTTTAAAAATTATTTTATGAGTGAGAAAAATCTTGTTTTCACATTTTTTTTTAATTTTTTTAACGTTTATTTATTTTTGAGACAGAGAGAGACAGAGCATGAACAGGGGAGGGGCAGAGAGAGAGGGAGACACAGAATCTGAAACAGGCTCCAGGCTCCAAGCTGTCAGCACAGAGCCTGATGCAGGGCTCGAACTCATGGATCTGAGATCATGACCTGAGCCGGTCAGACACTTAACCAACCAAGCTACCCAGGCGCCCCATGGTTTTCACATCTTTCTTAGGAAGTCTATCTCTTCTCCCAAAATAAAAATTAAATATTAAGTCAGACATCTTTCAAAATATAATTCAGTTAAAATAACCAGTTCAATTTTGTTTGTCTTCAAAATACCTGAAAAAATCAGCATATCTGGATCATACCACACTCATCATTTGCAGCACAAAAACTATTCTACTTAAATATCACTAAATACACCTACTCTCAAACTATTTTCACTTGAATTCTACAACATTCCACTGTGGCTTTTCCTCTCTCTTTCATCCAACATTCAATGTCCTTTGTCATCCTTCTTAATATTCTTTGCCAGCTTTTATCAATAAAGGCCTTGCCAATATTTGGAAACCTTCTTCATGTACATCTATTTCATATAAAATACAAAAATAAAAACAATATAATGTTTTTCTTTTGGATACACATTTCAGCATATATACATATTGGATACATTGGATACTCTTTTTTGAGCATATAAATGAGCCCTTTAATTATGTTGTTCCTAACAACTCTCTCCAAGTCTGAAGATGATTAAAAAACAAAATTTGAGATTATCCATTTGGATACAACATGGCAGAGAAGTAGGGGGATCTGAAGTTCCCTCATCTCTCAAACACAGCAGTGTTGAGGCAAAGGACTTTGAACTCCAAGAGTCTGGGCGACCAAGTAACAGAGATGCCTCCAGGGACCCACTGGGACAAACTGGCAGGCCATTGGTGTGTGATTACAAACTGGGAGAGATAAAACGGGCAGCAGAGGAATGGAGGGGAAGGATCACCTTCTGTGGAGAGACAAAGGGAAGAGAAAGAGAGGGTGGGAAAGCATAGGACTGTATCTGGACAGGAGAAAAACCACAGACCAGGACTGAGAAAGATCCAATCTCTTAACTGTGGGGCTTTCTCCGGATTGGACGAGCTGCCCTGTTTGCACACCTGGGGAAGAGGAGAGCCAGTCCCAAGCTCAGTAACTAGTTCAGAGGTGCAGTCTACAGAGGGAGAAAGCAATTCCCTCCCTGGAGTGGTGTGGGAAAGAAGGTATATAACCATTCAGAGGAAAAAGACTGCCTGCACCTGCCAGCCAGAGACCATATATCTGGCAGTGCAAAGAGGCACTTCCCAAAACTTAGGGTGTATAGAGTGGGAACCTTTAGACATCGGGGTTTAGGTCCCAGCCAAGATGCAGGGAGGCACAGAAATCAGTGGAGCAGGACAAACCACCTTGTTTGAGCCCATGGCACAGTGAAGACAGCCTGAACAGAGTGGTTTGGGACACACTGTCCATGGAGGAGAGACTAGGGTGTCATTTTTCTCCCCATCACCAATAATGTGGGGCTTCAGGGAATGAACAGTGAGCCCAGAGTGGAAGCAGGACCCGCCTACACCAAACCATGCCCCTCTGTGCCTGGTAACTGTGTATCTACGAGAGCAGGATTGACACTGATGAACCAGACAGCCCCTCCTCAAGACCAGCGCTGTTGCATTGCCTGATTTAATTTTCAGACAATTCTTATTATATAGACATAGTCTTCCTTCCTTTTCTCCTTCTTATCTCTCCCCTTCTAGAGTCTGGTTATTCTGATTGTTGGTTTGTTTAAGCAGATATATTTAATCTATTGGCTTTATACATGTTATACACCTCCTTCTTTATTTTCCTTTCTCTCTCTCTGGATTAATCCATACAGTTTCTCTGGTCAATTTTCCTTTCTTTCTCCCCAACCCTGTCATTTCTCTCTTAGTATGGGATAAGGCCTATTCCATAAGCACTATCTCCACCATATTGTTTACTTGTAGCTGGTGTTTCTGTGGGTTTTTCTGGGTTTTTTTTTTTGTTTGTGTGTGTTTTGTTTGTCTGTTTTCCTTTCCAGGGTTACTTCCATCAACAAATCAAAGTAAACCTGGTTGAAGCATCACTATGAGAAGTGGAGAGATAAAGTAAACCAAAGTCACAACAACTGAGAGCAAGTAACACACTCCAAAAGACACCTATGGAAGGGACAGACTCTGGGCAGTGTATGACACCTCTTTAATATAGTACTTCTTGCAGGTGCAGGGCATGTAACAAACTTTTAAAACACATAAAGGAGAGAAAACCAGTCAAAATGACAATTCTCCTCAAAAGAAATTCCAGGAAGAAATGACAGCTAAAGGATTGATAAACGTTATAACTGGACAAGAATGTAGAATAATCATCATAAGATTAATCACTGGGCTTGGAAAAAAACATACAAGACAACAGAGAAGCTATTGTTGCAGAGATCAAGGAACTAAAAAATAGCCACGATGAATCTAAAAATGCCATAAATGAGGTGAAAAATAAACTAGAGGTGATGACAGTGAAGATTGAAGAGGCAGAGGGGAGAATAAGTGAAATAGAAGATAAATAATGGGAAATTATGAGGCTGAGAAAAAGAGAGTTTTAAAAATTCTGGACCACAAGGGGAGAATTAGACAACTAAGTGATTCAAAGAAGAGGAATAATATCCATATTATAGGAGTTCCAGAAGAAGAAAGAGAGAAAGGGGTGGAAAGTGTACTTGAACAACCATAGTTGAGAACTTCCCCAATCTGGGGAAGAAGATAGACATTGAAATCCAGGAGGCACAGGGAACTCCCTTCAGAGATAACTTGAATTGATCTTGTGCACGACATATCATGATGAAACTGGAGAAATACAAAGATAAAGAGAGAATTCTGAAAGCAGCCAGGGACAAAAGAGTCTTGACATACAAACAGAGACATATAAGGGTAGTAGGAGACCTATATACTGAAACTTGGCAGGCCAGAAAGGAATGGCAGGAATTCTTCAATGTGATGAACAGCAAAAATATCCAGTCAAGAATCCTTTATCCAGCAAGCCTGCCATTCAGAACAGAAGCAGAGATAAAGGTTTTCCCAGACAAACAAAGACTGAAAGGAATTCATCACCACTAACCAGCCCTAGAAGAGATCCTAAGGGGACACTGTAAGTGGAAAGTTGCAAAGACCACAAAGGACCAGAAACATCACTACAAGCATGAAACCTACAGATAACACAATGACTCTGAATCCATATCTTTCGTTAATAACACTTAATGCAAAAGGACTACATGCCACAATCAAAAGACATAGGGTATCAAAATGGATTTAAAAAAAAAAAGACCCATCTGTTTGCTGTCTACAAGAGACCCATTTGAGACCTGAGACCTTTCAGATTGAAAGTGAGGGGATGAAGAACCATGTATCATGCTCCTGGAAGTCAAAAGAAAGCTGGAGTAGCCATACTTATATCAGACAAACTACACTTTCAATTAAAGGCTGTAACAAGAGATAAATATAAATGTCTATGTACTGAATTCAGAAGCCCCCAAATATATAAAACAACTAATCACAAACATAAGCAACCTTGTTGATAAGAATGTGGTAATCGTAGGGGACTTTAATACCCCACTTACAACAATGGACAGATCATCTAGACAGAGTATCAGTAAAGAAACAATGGCCCTGAATGATACATTGGACCAGATGGACTTGACAGATATATTCAGAACTTTTCATGCAAATGCAGAATACACATTCTTCTCGAGTGCACATGGAACATTCTCCAAGATAGATCACATACTGGGTCACAAAACAGCCGTCAATAAATATAAAAGTGAGATCATACCATGCACACTTTCAGATCACAATGCTATGAAACATGAAATAAACCACAGGAAAAAGACTGGAAAACCTCCAAAAGCATGGAGGTTAAAGAACATCTTGCTAAAGAATGAATGGGCCAACCAGGCAATTAGAGAAGAAATTTAAAAATACGTGGAAACAAATGAAAATGAAAATACAACAATCCAAACGCTTTGGGATGCAACAAAGGCAGTCTTGAGGGGAAAATACATTGACATCCAGGCCTATCTCAAGAAACAAGAAATATCCCCAATACAAAATCTAACAGCACACCTAAAGGAACTAGAAGCAGAAGAGAAAAGACACCCCAAACCCAGAAGAATAAGAAGAGAAATAATAAAGATCAGAGCAGAAATAAACATTATAGAATCCAAAAAAAAAAAAAAATAGTAGAACAGATCAATGAAACGAAGAACTGGCATTTTGAAAAAGTAAACAACATTGATAAACCCCTAGCCAGACTTCTCAAAAGAGGAGAGAGGGGACCCAAATAGATAAAATCATAACTGAAAATGGATTTATTACAACCAATCCCTCAGAAATATAAGCAATAATTAAGGAATACTATGAAAAATTATATGCCAACAAAATGGACAACCTGGAAGAAATGGACAAATTCCTAGATACCCACACACTACCAAACTGAAACAGGAAGAAATAGAAAATTTGAACAGACCTATAACTAGTGAAGAAATTGAATCCATTATCAAAAATATCCCCCAAAAATATGAGTCCTGGACCAGATGGCTTCCCTGGGGAATTCTAGCAGACAGTTAAAGCAGAGTTAATGCCTATCCTTCTCAAGCTGTTCCAAAAAAAAAAAAATAGAAACAGAAGGAAAAATTCCAGACTCATTCTATGAAGCCAGCATTACTTTGATTCCTAAACCAGACAGAGACTGAGCAAAAAAAGAGAAGTACAGGCCAATATCCCTGATGAACATGGATGCAAAAATTCTCAACAAGATACCATCATATCAAATTCAACAGCATATTAAAAGAATTATTCACCATGATCAAGTGGGATTCATTCCTGGGCTGCAGGGTGGTTCAATATTCACAACACAATCAATGTGATACATCACATTATTAAAAGAAAAGATAAGAGTCATATGATCCTGTCAATCGATGCAGAAAAAGCATTTGACAAAATACAGCATCGTTTCTTAATAAAAACCCTCGAGAAAGTCAGGGTAGAAGGAACATACTTAAACATCATAAAAGCCATTTGTCAAAAGCCCATAGCTAATGTCATCCTCAGTGAGGAAAAACTGAGAGCTTTCCCCCTGAGATCAGGAACACGACAGGGATGTCCACTCTCACCGCTGTCATGTAATATAGTGTTGGAAGTCCTAGCACCGGCAATCAGACAACAAAAGGAATAAAACTCATCAAAATTGGCAAAGAAAACTCAAACTTTCACTTTTCGCAGACGACATGATACTATACATGGGAAACCTGACAGACTCCATCAAAAGTCTGCTAGAGCGGATAGATCAATTCACCACCATTCCAGGGTCCAAAATCAGCGTACAGAAATCGGCTGCATTTTTATACATCAATAATGTAACAACAGAAAGAGAAATAAAGAATATGATCCCCTTCACCTTTGCACCAAGAATCATAAAATACCTAGGAATAAACCTAACCAAAGACATAAAAGATCTGTATGCTAAAAACTATAGAAAGCTTATGAAGGAAATGTAAGAAGATACAAAGAAATGGGAAAACATTCCATGCTCATGGATTGGAAGAGTAAATATCGTTAAAATCTCAATACTACCCAAAGCAACCTACACATTCAATGCAATCCCAATCAAAATTGCACCAGCATTCTTCCCAAAGCTAGAACAAACAATCCTAAAATTTGTATGGAACCAAAAAAGACCCCAAATAGCCAAAGTAATATTGGAGAAGAAGACCAAAGCGGGAGGCATCACAATCCCAGACTTTAGCCTCTACCACAAAGCTGTAATCATCAAGACAGCATGGTATTGGCACAAAAACAGACTCCTAGACCAACAGAATCGAATAGAGACCCCAGAATTGGACCACAAATGTATGGCCAACTAATCTTTGACAAAGATTAGTGCAGCCACTCTGGAAAACAGTGTAGAGGTTCCTCAGAAAATTAAAATAGATCTACCCTATGACCCATCAATAGCACTGCTAGAAACTTACCCAAGGGATACAGGAGTGCTGATGCATAGGGGCACTAGTACCCCAATGTTTATAGCAGCACTTTTAACAATAGCCAAATTATGGAAAGAGCCTAAATGTCCATCAACTGACGAATGGATAAAGAAGATGTGATTTATATATACAATGGAATACTACTTGGCAATGAGAAAGAATGAAATCTGGCCATTTGCAGCAACGTGTACGGAACTATAAGTTATGCTAAGTGAAATAAGTCAAGCAGAGAGAGACAGATACCATATGTTTTCACTTGTATGTGAATCCTGAGAAACTTAACAGAAGACTGTGGGGAAAGGAAGGGGAAAAATAGTTATAAACAGAGATGAAGGGAGGCAAACCATAAGAGACTCTTAAATACAGAGAAGAAACTGAGGGTGGGCAAGAGGGGAAAATGGGTGATGGGCATTGAGGAAGGCGCTTGTTGGGATGAGCACTGGGTGTTGGATGTAAGCTATAGGCCACAGGAATTGACCCTAAAAACCAAGAGCACACTTTACATACTGTATGTAAACCAATTTGACAATAAATTATATTTTAAAATAAAAAAAAATAAGACATTAAAAAAATTCAGTATGACCCAGAATGTGAAAAGTAGTTATTCTCATTCCCAAACGACTGCATATCATCGTTGTAGGGGATTTCTAAATCACCCATTAGCTTGTTCTGATATGCTCTTCTCTACTCACCTAAGTGGCTTGTTGTCTGGGCCCACATCAGTAAAGCCCATTTTCTCCAGTTTGCAGCACCTATAACGTTCATAGTGCTGAGTGTGAGTTTGTTCTTTCAGGTCTTCCATATTTATACAAAGAAGCATATCCCGGAGCTTGACAAAGTCACAGTGATTTTCATTTTCCACTAGGTAGAAAAATAAGGAAGTAACAACACTCATTAATTCTTGCAACCCAATCAGTATTCTAGAGTGGATATGTGCATGAAAAACATTTAAAATAACAGCTAAGAGATCGTTCTGTTAAATAGCTATAATTCTTTGTAACTATGATTATATGGGACATATCTATTATAGGCAGAGTTTATTTTTGGACCAGGAAAGTTGCTTTAAGTTTATTAGTCAAAGAATAAATAAGAAACAGTGAAATAATATGTTATATTAGTGTACGGCACAGTTTTTCATTAATATTGTTAGTATTTTACAAACTGTCCCCCAAGGTATTTCACTGAGTGCTAACACAGAATATTTCACTAATGAAACACTTTATTTTAGTTAATGTAAATCCTGCTGACATGAAAACATTAAAAGTTATGCATGTTTCAGTTCTCTATTTCTATTTATACCCCATATTTATGAGACCAAATTAGTCAATATCCAAAATCAACCAATTAGTTTATATGGCCCTTTCCTGTGTTTGTCATATCCAGACTACTGGGCACAATATATACTTTATTGTGCATGATATTGTAGCCAAATTTAATATACATTAAAATATATTGTTTTTAGGGGCGCCTGGGTGGCTCGGTAGGTTAAGCAGCCGACTTTGGCTCAGGTCACGATCTCGCGGTCCGTGAGTTCGAGCCCCGCGTCGGGCTCTGGGCTGATGGCTCAGAGCCTGGAGCCTGCTTCCGATTCTGTGTCTCCCTCTCTCTCTCCCCCTCCCCCGTTCATGCTCTGTCTCTCTCTGTCTCAAAAATAAATAAAAAAAAACGTTAAAAAAATATATATTGTTTTTAAGTGTGTTTCATAAGTTTAATTTTTAATATATCAATTAATAAAACATTTTTGAAACTAGTATAATTGGAGATAATCCAATCCCCAATAATCTGTATTACAATCATATAAACCAGAGAATAAATGACCGCCTATTAGAATATTTCAATTCATCATGATGTTAGATAGCTAATATAAGTATATAGGTATGAATTTTCCAAAGGTAAATTACATTTCTTTTTTTTTAAATAGCTTACCATCCTTTTTCTCTGGTGGTCACTTAATGCTTTACAAATTAAGTAGTCATTAATTCATGTAACGGGTTTTAAAGACTGGTATTTATACTTTAATATTGTTCAAAGTTCTTTCCTTCAAAGCACTTTCCAACATTCTGAATGTAGTAGTTTATGCAGAGAGAGATACTATGTATATGTCAGGTTGGGGTAAATGAGGAGGTTCTACCAAACCTCTAAGAATTTTTTTCTAAAGCACCACCTGGTAAACTTCTGTGAGAATGAATTATAAAGTGAGAATTCAGTGCTCCTAATTAGTAACTCTCAATTTACTATTTAGCAGCAATTACCACTACTGACTCAAGTTAAAATATTTTAGGACTATGAGAATACACACACACACAGTCTTTCCAGAGCAAGCCTGCTCACTTTTATCACATTTACCTTGTAAAACTCCCCAAGGGTACTGACGGCCTCTGACCATTCTTTTTCCAACTTTCACTTCATCCATACTCCCTACTACAGCAAAAGGTAATTGTCCCTAGAAAGTAAGAACAACTTTCATTATGTTCCCTTATACCAATAAGGCCTACTCTGTTACCTATTTCCGTTGTGGAAATCAAAAGAAAGAATATTATGTTTATTCAAACAAGTTTATCTACCCTGCCTCAGATTTTATGACTTGCAATAAATTTGTGCAAATTAATTTCTGCAAACATTATTGTCAGGTCATGCACACAAATGAAAACTACTGAGTAGAGGCTAAAGCAAGGCATTCTGCTGTGGGGAATACAAATAAAAAATATTTTTACGAGACACAATTTTTTTCACATTGTCTTTACCCCAAAACAAAAAATGTTGAGGAAATAATATGTAAACCACTTTTTAAAATGTTTATTTATTTTTAAGAGAGAGAACAGGGTAGGGGCAGAGAGAGGGAGATAGAGGATCTGAAGTCAACTCTTTGCTGACAGCAGAAAGCCCAAGGTGGGGCTCCAACTCATTAATTGCAAGATCATGACCTGAGCCTAAGTTGGACACTTAACCAACTGAGTCACCTAGGTGCCCTATGTGTAAACCACTTTTAACTCCAATATACAAGTTAAATGGAAAATATTGATAAAAAACTGTAATAATAAATGGATATACAATTAGGGTATATTAATAAATACTACCATACATGCATCAATAAATTCTAAACATAATTAAAGGGTCTTTCTGGGAGGTGAGAATCAGAGAGAGTCTGAAAATTAATGTGCAACCAAACGGAGATTTGGGAAGATAATAAGCAAAGTGAGAAGAATAATCACAGGTAATAATGAGGTTTTCAACAGGCTGTAAAGACAGCAGAAATATTCAAGATAAATTCATGATCTGTCAGAAGTTATATAGATTGAATAGAAAGGTTGATATACAAGAAATGTCTAACATAAAAATTAGTAAGCATCAATATAAATACTTAATACCTAATAATATTTAATTTATTAATTGATTTTGATGAAAATGTATTCCCTATGAATTCCTAGAGGTACAATTAGATAGGAAAGGCCAAAATATTTAGGACAAAATCTGAAGAAAATTTAACAGAGAAGAATAAATATAAATTTTACAGACTCAGCTTTTCAATTCAGAAGTCTGTTTAGAGTGTGAAATCTTACAATAAATGGTATATGAAAAATACCAAAAGAGAAATGGAAGAAACATAATTTTTATTTATCAATTATTTGTTATAGATTGACCCTGTGTATCAGGCACTTCACAAAGACTATGGCATTTATACCTCACAAAAAGCCTCAATAGTCGTATCAATGATCCCATAGTGCAGATACATTAAAAACCTCAGGGAATATAGAAATTCTATAGAATTCTACAGGATTTTATTGATTTTTTAAAATAGTTTTACCTTTTTTAAAAGTTTTTATTTAAATCCCATTAGTTAACATACAGTGTAATATTAGTTTCAGGTGTACAATATAATGATTCAACACCTCCATACAGCACTTAGTGGTCATTCCCCATACCCATTCCCCTCTGGTAACCATCGGTTTGTCATCAATAGTTAAGAGTCTGTTTCGTGGCTCCCATCTTTTCCTTTGCTCATTTGTCTTGTTTCTTAAATTCTGCATATGAGTGAAATTTTATGGCATTTGTCTCTCTGACTTATTTCCCTTAGCACTATACTCTCCAGCTTCATCCATGTCATTACAAATAGCAACATTTCATTCTTTCTATGGCTGAATAATATTTAATTTTATATATGTACCATATTTCTTTATCCATTCATCTATTGATGGATACTTGGGCTGCTTCCACAATTTGGCTATTGTAAATCATGCTAAAATAAAAATAGAGGTGTATGTATCCATTTGAATTAGTGTTTCTGCACTTGGGGCGTTCATACCAGTAGTGTGATTGCTAGATCTTACGGTACTTCTATTTTCAAATTTCTAAGTGAACTTCATACTGTTTTTCTATTTTGTTTCTTAAATTCCCATATTATTTTTGCTTCCACTTACATGGTAAATGTTTTTCATACTTCCACTTTTATTTATTTTTAAATTTTTATTTTAATTTTTAATTCTTTTTTAATTAAATATAATTTATTGTCAAGTTGATTTCCATACCACACTCAGTGCTCATCCCAACAGTGCCCTCCTCAATGCCCATCACAAAATTTCCTTCTTCCCCCATCCCCCATCAACCCTGAGTTCTCAGTATTTAGAACCTCTTATGGTTGGTGTCCCTCTCTCTCTGTAACTTCCCCCCCTTCACCACCCCCCTATTTCCCTGTCAAGTTTCTCAGGAAACATGGTGAAATCATATGGTATCTGTCTCTCTCTGCTTGACTTATTTCACTTAGCATAACTTATAGTTCCGTACACGTTGCTGCAAATGGCCAGATTTCATTCTTTCTCATTGCCAAGTAGTATTCCATTGTATATATAAATCACATCTTCTTTATCCATTCGTCAGTTGATGGACATTTAGGCTCTTTCCATAATTTGGCTATTGTTAAAAGTGCTGCTATAAACATTGGGGTACTAGTGCCCCTATGCATCAGCACTCCTGTATCCCTTGGGTAAGTTTCTAGCAGTGCTATTGATGGGTCATAGGGTAGATCTATTTTAATTTTCTGAGGAACCTCTACACTGTTTTCCAGAGTGGCTGCACTAATCTTTGTCAAAGATTAGTTGGCCATACATTTGTGGTCCAATTCTGGGGTCTCTATTCGATTCTGTTGGTCTAGGAGTCTGTTTTTGTGCCAATACCATGCTGTCTTGATGATTACAGCTTTGTGGTAGAGGCTAAAGTCTGGGATTGTGATGCCTCCCGCTTTGGTCTTCTTCTCCAATATTACTTTGGCTATTTGGGGTCTTTTTTGGTTCCATACAAATTTTAGGATTGTTTGTTCTAGCTTTGGGAAGAATGCTGGTGCAATTTTGATTGGGATTGCATTGAATGTGTAGGTTGCTTTGGGTAGTATTGAGATTTTAACGATATTTACTCTTCCAATCCATGAGCATGGAATGTTTTCCCATTTCTTTGTATCTTCTTACATTTCCTTCATAAGCTTTCTATAGTTTTTAGCATACAGATCTTTTATGTCTTTGGTTAGGTTTATTCCTAGGTATTTTATGATTCTTGGTGCAAAGGTGAAGGGGATCATATTCTTTATTTCTCTTTCTGTTGTTACATTATTGATGTATAAAAATGCAGCCGATTTCTGTACGCTGATTTTGGACCCTGGAATGGTGGTGAATTGATCTATCCGCTCTAGCAGACTTTTGATGGAGTCTGTCAGGTTTCCCATGTATAGTATCATGTCGTCTGCGAAAAGTGAAAGTTTGAGTTTTCTTTGCCAATTTTGATGAGTTTTATTCCTTTTGTTGTCTGATTGCCGGTGCTAGGACTTCCAACACTATATTACATGACAGCGGTGAGAGTGGACATCCCTGTCGTGTTCCTGATCTCAGGGGGAAAGCTCTCAGTTTTTCCTCACTGAGGATGACATTAGCTATGGGCTTTTGACAAATGGCTTTTATGATGTTTAAGTATGTTCCTTCTACCCTGACTTTCTCGAGGGTTTTTATTAAGAAACGATGCTGTATTTTGTCAAATGCTTTTTCTGCATCGATTGACAGGATCATATGACTCTTATCTTTTCTTTTAATAATGTGATGTATCACATTGATTGTGTTGTGAATATTGAACCACCCTGCAGCCCAGGAATGAATCCCACTTGATCATGGTGAATAATTCTTTTAATATGCTGTTGAATTTGATATGATGGTATCTTGTTGAGAATTTTTGCATCCATGTTCATCAGGGATATTGGCCTGTACTTCTCTTTTTTTGCTCAGTCTCTGTCTGGTTTAGGAATCAAAGTAATGCTGGCTTCATAGAATGAGTCTGGAATTTTTCCTTCTGTTTCTATTTTTTTTTTTTTTGGAACAGCTTGAGAAGGATAGGCATTAACTCTGCTTTAACTGTCTGCTAGAATTCCCCAGGGAAGCCATCTGGTCCAGGACTCATATTTTTGGGGGATATTTTTGATAATGGATTCAATTTCTTCACTAGTTATAGGTCTGTTCAAATTTTCTATTTCTTCCTGTTTCAGTTTGGTAGTGTGTGGGTATCTAGGAATTTGTCCATTTCTTCCAGGTTGTCCATTTTGTTGGCATATAATTTTTCATAGTATTCCTTAATTATTGCTTATATTTCTGAGGGATTGGTTGTAATAAATCCATTTTCAGTTATGATTTTATCTATTTGGGTCCCCTCTCTCCTCTTTTGAGAAGTCTGGCTAGGGGTTTATCAATGTTGTTTACTTTTTCAAAATGCCAGTTCTTCGTTTCATTGATCTGTTCTACTATTTTTTTTTTTTTTTGGATTCTATAATGTTTATTTCTGCTCTGATCTTTATTATTTCTCTTCTTATTCTTCTGGGTTTGGGGTGTCTTTTCTCTTCTGCTTCTAGTTCCTTTAGGTGTGCTGTTAGATTTTGTATTGGGGATATTTCTTGTTTCTTGAGATAGGCCTGGATGTCAATGTATTTTCCCCTCAAGACTGCCTTTGTTGCATCCCAAAGCGTTTGGATTGTTGTATTTTCATTTTCATTTGTTTCCACGTATTTTTAAATTTCTTCTCTAATTGCCTGGTTGGCCCATTCATTCTTTAGCAAGATGTTCTTTAACCTCCATGCTTTTGGAGGTTTTCCAGTCTTTTTCCTGTGGTTTATTTCATGTTTCATAGCATTGTGATCTGAAAGTGTGCATGGTATGATCTCACTTTTATATTTATTGACGGCTGTTTTGTGACCCAGTATGTGATCTATCTTGGAGAATGTTCCATGTGCACTCGAGAAGAATGTGTATTCTGCATTTGCATGAAAAGTTCTGAATATATCTGTCAAGTCCATCTGGTCCAATGTATCATTCAGGGCCATTGTTTCTTTACTGATACTCTGTCTAGATGATCTGTCCATTGTTGTAAGTGGGGTATTAAAGTCCCCTACGATTACCACATTCTTATCAACAAGGTTGCTTATGTTTGTGATTAGTTGTTTTATATATTTGGGGGCTTCTGAATTCAGTACATAGACATTTATATTTATCTCTTGTTACAGCCTTTAATTGAAAGTGTAGTTTGTCTGATATAAGTATGGCTACTCCAGCTTTCTTTTGACTTCCAGGAGCATGATACATGGTTCTTCATCCCCTCACTTTCAATCTGAAAGGTCTCAGGTCTCAAATGGGTCTCTTGTAGACAGCAAACAGATGGGTCTTTTTTTTTTTAAATCCATTTTGATACCCTATGTCTTTTGATTGTGGCATGTAGTCCTTTTGCATTAAGTGTTATTAACGAAAGATATGGATTCAGAGTCATTGTGTTATCTGTAGGTTTCATGCTTGTAGTGATGTTTCTGGTCCTTTGTGGTCTTTGCAACTTTCCACTTACAGTGTCCCCTTAGGATCTCTTCTAGGGCTGGTTAGTGGTGATGAATTCCTTTCAGTCTTTGTTTGTCTGGGAAAACCTTTATCTCTGCTTCTGTTCTGAATGGCAGGCTTGCTGGATAAAGGATTCTTGACTGGATATTTTTGCTGTTCATCACATTGAAGAATTCCTGCCATTCCTTTCTGGCCTGCCAAGTTTCAGTATATAGGTCTCCTACTACCCTTATATGTCTCTGTTTGTATGTCAAGACTCTTTTGTCCCTGGCTGCTTTCAGAATTTTCTCTTTATCCTTGTATTTTGCCAGTTTCACTATGATATGTCGTGCAGAGGATCAATTCAAGTTACGTCTGAAGGGAGTTCTCTGCGTCTCTTTGATTTCAATGCCTGTTTCCTTCCCCAGATCAGAGAAGTTCTCAGCTATGATCTGTTCAAGTACACCTTCAGCACCTTTCTCTCATTTTCTTCTGAAATTCCTACCATACAGGTATTTTTCCATTTCATCACATCATTTAGTTCTCTAATTCTCACCTCGTACTCCTGGATTTTTTTATCTCTCTTTTTCTCAGCTTCCTCTTTTTCCATAATTTTATCTTCTAATTCACACATTCTCCCCTCTGCCTCTTCAATCCACGCTGTGGCCACCTCCATTTATTTTGTACCTCATTTATAGCAATTTTTAATTCATCATGATTATTTTTTAGTCCCTTGATCTCTGTAGCAATAGATTCTCTGCTGTCCTCTATGCTTTTTTCAAGCTCAGCAATTAATTTTATAACTATTATTCTAAATTCTTATTCAGTTATATTGCTTAAGTCGGTTTTGATCAATTTGTTAGCTGCTGCTACTTCCTGGAATTTCTTTCCAGGAGAATTCTTCCATTTCATCATTTTGGCTAGTTTTCTGTCCCTTATGTGTTTTAAAAGCTTGTTGTGTTCTCTGCACCTGCGAGCACTGATACATTAAAGGGGGGGGGTGTCATACACTCCAGGGCCTGGCACCTCAGGAAGTGTTTTTTTTTGAGATTGTTACTTGCTCTCTGTTGTGACTTTGGTTATTTTATTACCCTACTCATAGTGATATTTTGGACCCTCCACCAGATGTGCTTTGATTTGTTCCTTGGTGTAACCCTGTAAAGGAAAACAGACAAACAGGAGACAAAACACACAAACACCCAAACCAATAAAGAAAAACAAAAAACTTAAAACAAAAATCCCAAAAACACCTACAAGTAAAGAACAGGGTGGAGGCGGTGCTGATGGAAGAGCACATACAAAGAGAGAAATTACAGGAGCGGTAACCAAGAAAAAATAAACATTGACTAGGCAGAGAGAAAGGCTTAATCCAGAGAGAGAGAAAGGAAAATAAGGAAGGAGGTGGGCAAAAAGAAATGAAGATAAGGTAAACCAGACAGAGACTATATGGCTTGATTATTCCAGAAAGAGAGAAAGGAATATAAAGAAGGAGGTGTAAAACATGTTATCAAGAGAATGGATTAAATATGTCTGTTTAGACAGACTGCTAACCAGAGTAACCAGCCTAGAGGAGGGAAGAGATAAGGAGGAGAAATGGGGTTTGGGGGGGAGTATATATTCATATATCCAGAATTGATGTAGAATTAATCTAGACAGTGCTGCATCACTGGTTTGGGAGAACTGTGCACAGGGTCTGTCAGTTTACACAGTTACCCAGTGCGAAGGGGCATGGTTTGGTGTAGCCTGGACCCACCTCCCCTATGGGCCCTGGGACTGATTCCTGAGGCCCCACATTAGTGGTGGTGGTGGGGGAGGGGAATGGTGATACCCCAGTCTCAACAGACCTGGACCCTGTGGACTCCATTTGAGTCATCCTTACTGTGCCATGGGCACGTATGTAGTGGTCCTTCTCTCTCCTCCAACTCCCCTGACCCTGCGTTTGGCTAGGATTCAAAGTCCCACTCCATGCACTCCTGCACTGGGGAAGCCCCTCTCAGTGCGGCCTGATATGTGGTCCCAGCTGGCTTTGTCTGTATCACTGCACTTCAGAGAAGACCGCCTTCTCCTACTGTGAACTGCACTGCTGACCTCACCACCAAGCCCCAGGGGTGGCGGATGCAGGCAGATGCAGGCAGGCTTTGTCTTTTTCCACAGCACTCCAGGGAGGGGCCACTTTCCCCTACAGTGATCTACACCCTCGACCCAGCCACTGAGCCCAGAGGTGGTGGGTGCAAGCAGGCTTTGTACTATTGTACAGCCCTCCAGGGAGGGGACCGCTTTCTCCACCTGTGGATTGTGCCCCTGACCTACCACCTAACCCACGCCTGGCTCCCTTCCTCCCCAGGTGTGTGAACAGGGATCCAGCACCAGTCTAAAGAAAGCCCCCCAGTTAGAGATAGGGTCCCTCTCAGTCCCAGTCCGAGGTCTTTCTCCTGTCCAGATATGGTCCTACACTTCCCTAGCCACTCTTTCTCTTCCCTTTGTCTCTGCAGAAGGGAATCCCTCCCGTCCGTGCCCATGTGGCCTTTCTTATTTCCCCCAGTGTGCAATCACCTGCCTATCTTTTCTCCAGTTTTCCCATTTTCTTCCTGGTAGATTCAGTCTCTTTTCCTCCCAGACTCTAGGATTCAAAGTCCTTTGACTTCAGCACCTCTTTGTTTGAGAGATGAGGGAAGTATGGATCCCCCTGCTTCTCCACCATGTTGACCTAGTCACCTTTAATTCTTTTCCATACCTCCTCTGTTAAACTGTGTGTGTCTTTAGGTCTGAAGTGAGTCTTTTGTAATCAATATATAGATGGGTCTTGCCTTTTTAACCATTCAGTCATTCTATGTCTTTGAATCCATTTATTTTAATCCATTTATCATTAAAGTAATATTGAAAAATGTGTTTATTGCCAGTTGTTACTTGTTTTACAGTCATTTTTATGGTTCTTCTCTATTCTTTCCCTCTTCTCTTGCCCTCTTCCCTTGTGGTTTTTTGGTTTCCTTTAGTATTATTCTTGACTTTCTTTCTTATTTTTTTTGTTTTGTATCTAATATAGGTTTGTGATTTTTATTTATTTTTAATATAAAATTTATTGTCAAATTGGTTTCCATGCAACACCCAGTGCTCATCCCAACAGGTGACCTCCTCAATACCCATCAACCACCCACCCCTCCCTCCCCCCATAAACCCTCAGTTTGTTCTCAGTTTTTAGGAGTCTCTTGTGTTTTGGCTCCCTCCCTCTTTCACCATTTTTTTTCCTTCCCCTCCCCCATGGTTTCCTGTTAAGTTTCTCAGGATCCACATAAGAGTGAAAACATATGGAATCTGTCCCTCTCTGTATGACTTATTTCACTTAGCATAACACTCTCCAGTTCCATCCACGTTGCTACAAAAGGCCATATTTCATTCTTTCTCATTGCCACGTAGTATTCCATTGTGTATATAAACCACAATTTCTTTATCCATTCATCAGTTGATAGACATTTAGCCTCTTTCCATAATTTAGCTATTGTTGAGAGTGCTGCTATAAACATTGGGGTACAAGTGCCTCTATGCATCAGCACTCCTGTATCCCTTTGGTAAATTCCTAGCAGTGCTACTGCTAGGTCATAGGGTAAGTCTATTTTAATTTTTTGAGGAACCTCTACCCTGTTTTCCAGAGCGGTTGCACGAGTTTGCATTCCCACTAACAGTGCAAGAGAGTTCCCTTTTCTCCACATCCTCGCCAGCATCTAGTCCCCTGATTTGTTCATTTTAGCCACCCTGACTGGCGTCAGGGATATCTGAGTGTGGTTTTGATTTGTATTTCCCTGATGAGGAGCAACATTGAACATCTTTTCATGTGCCTGTTGACCATCTGGATGTCTTCTTTCGAGAAGTGTCTATTCATGTGTTATACCCATTTCTTCACGGGATTATTTGTTTTTCAGGTGTGGAGTTTGGTGAACTGTTTATAGATTTTGGATACTAGCCCTTTGTCCAATATGTCATTTACAAATATCTTTTCCCATTCCGTTGGTTGCCTTTCAGTTTTGTTGATTGTTTCCTTGGCAGTGCAGAAGCTTTTTATCTTCATGAGGTCCCAATAGTTCATTTTTGCTTTTAATTCCTTGCCTTTGGGGATGTGTCAAGTAAGAAATTCCTGCAGCTGAGGTCAGAGAGGTTTTCCCCTGCTTTCTCCTCTAGGGTTTTGATGGTTTCCTCTCTCAAATTCAGGTCCTTTATCCATTTTGAGTTTATTTTTGTGAATGGTGTAAGAAAGTGGTCTAGTTTCATTCTTCTCATGTCACTTTCCAGTTCTCCCAGCACCATTTGTTAGACTTTTTTTCTATTGGATATTCTTTTCTGCTTTGTCAAAGAATACTTGCCTATACATTTGTGGGTCCAATTCTGGAGTCTCTATTCGATTCCATTGGTCTATGTGTCTGTTTTTGTGCCCATACCATGCTGTCTTGATGATTACAGCTTTGTAGTAGAGACTAAAGTCTGGGATTGTGATGCTTCCCGCTTTGGTCTTCTTCTTCAAAATTACTTTGGCTATTCGGGGTCTTTTGTGGTTCCATACAAATTTTAGGATTGCTTGTTCTAGCTTTAAGAAGAATGCTTGTGGGGCGCCTGGGTGGCTCAGTCGGTTAAGCGGCCGACTTCGGCTCAGGTCATGATCTCGCGGTCCGTGAGTTCGAGCCCCGCGTCGGGCTCTGTGCTGACAGCTCAGAGCCTGGAGCCTGTTTCACATTCTGTGTCTCCCTCTCTCTGACCCTCCCTTGTTCATGCTCTGTCTCTCCCTGTCTTAAAAATAAATAAAACGTTAAAAAATTAACCTTAAAAAAAAAGAAGAATGCTTGTGCCATTTCGATTGGGATTGCATTGAATGTGTAGATTGCTTTGGGTAGTATTGACATTTTGACAATATTTATTCTTCCAATCCATGAGCATGGAATGTTTTTCCATTTCTTTATATCTTCTTCAATTTCCTTCATAAGCTTTCTATAGTTTTCAGCATACAGATATTTGACATCTTTGGTTAGGTTTATCCCTAGGTATTTTATGCTTCTTGGTGCAATTGTGAATGGGATCAGTTTCTTTATTTGTCTTTCTGTTGCTTCATTAGTGTCTAAGAATGCAACTGATTTTTGTACATTGATTTTGTATCCTGCGACTTTGCTGAATTCATGTATCAGTTCTAGCAGACTTTTGGTGGAGTCTATCAGGCTTTCCATGTATAATATCATGTCATCTGCAAAAAGTGAAAGCTTGACTTCATCTTTGCCAATTTTGATGCCTCTGATTTCCTTTTGTTGTCTGATTGCTGATGCTAGCGCTTCCAACACTATGTTAAACAACAGCGGTGAGAGTGGACATCCCTGTCATGTTCCTGATCTCAGGGAGAAAGCTCTCAGTTTTTCCCCATTGAGGATGATATTAGCTGTGGGCTTTTCATAAATGGCTTTTATGATGTTTAAGTATGTTCCTTCTATTGCGACTTTCTCGAGGGTTTTTATTAAGAAAGGATGCTGAATTTTGTCAAATGCTTTTTCTGCATTGATTGACAGGTTCATATGGTTTTTATCTTTTCTTTTATTAATGTGATGTATCACATTGATTGATTTGTGAATGTTGAACCATCCCTGCATCCCAGGAATGAATCCCACTTGATCATGGTGAATAATTCTTTTTATATGCTGTTGAATTTGACTTGCTAGTATCTTCTTGAAAAATTTTGCATACATATTCATCAGGGATATTGGCCTGTAATTCTCTTTTTTACTGGGTCTCTGTCTGGTTTAGGAAATAAAGTAATACTGGCTTCATAGAATGAGTCTGGAAGTTTTCCTTCCCTTTCTATTTTTTGGAATAGCTTGAGAAAGGTATTATCTGTGCCTTAAATGTCTGGTAGAATTCCTCTGGGAAACCATCTGGTCCTGGACTCTTAGTTGTTGGGAGATTTTTGATAACTGATTCAATTTCTTTGCTGCTTATGAGGTCTGATCAAGCTTTCTATTTCTTCCTGTTTGAGTTTTGGAAGTGGGTGGGTGCTTAGGAATTTGTGCATTTCTTCCAGGTTGTCCAGTTCGTTGGCATACAATTTTTCATAGTAGTCCCTGATAATTGCTTGTATTTCTGAGGGATTGGTTGTAATAATTCCATTTTCACTCATGATTTTATCTATTTGGGTCATCTCCCTTTTCTTTTTGAGAAGCCTGGCTAGAGGTTTATCAATTCTGTTTATTTTTTCAAAAAACCAATTCTTGGTTTCATTGATCTGCTCTACAGTTTTTTTAGATTCTATATTGTTTATTTCTGCTCTGATCTTTATTATTTCTCTTCTTCTGCTGGGTTTGGGGCGTCTTTGCTGTTCTGTTTCTAGTTCCTTTAGGTGTGCTGTTAGATTTTGTATTGGGGATTTTTCTTGTTTCTTGAGATAGGCCTGGATTGCAATGCATTTTCCTCTCAGAACTGCCTTCACTGCATCCCAAAGTGTTTGTATTGTTGTATTTTCATTTACATTTGTTTCCATATATTTTTAATTTTATTTTCTAATTTTCTAGTTAGCCCATTCATTCCTTATTAGGGTTTTCTTTAACCTCCATGCTTTTGGAAGTTTTCCAGATTTTTCTTGTGGTTGATTTCAAGCTTCATCACATTGTGGTCTGAAATTATGCATGGTATGATCTCAATTCTCTTATACTTATGAAGGGCTGTTTTGTGACCCAGTATGTCATCTATCTTGGAGATGGTTCCATGTGCACTCGAGAAGAAAGTATATTCTGTTGCTCTGGGATGCAGAGTTCTAAATATACCTGTCAAGTCGATCTGATCCAGTGTATCATTCAGGGCCTTTGTTTCTTTATTGATCCTGTGTCTAGATGATCTATCCAATGTTGTAAGTGGAGTATTAAAGTCCCCTGCAATTACCACATTCTTATCAATAAGGTTGCTTATGTTTGTGATTAATTGTTGTATATATTTGGGGCTCCCTTATTTGGCACATAGACATTTATAACTGTTAGTACTTCCTGATGGATAGACCCTGTAATTATTATATAATGCCCTTCTTCATCTCTTGTTACAGCCTTTAATTGAAAGTCTAGTTTGTGTGATATAGGTATGGCTACTCCAGCTTTCTTTTGACTTCCAGAAGCATGATAAATACTTCTCCAACCCCTCAACTTCAATCTGAAGGTGTTCTCAGGTCTAAAATGAGTCTCTTGTAGATAGAAAATAGATGTGTCTTGTTTTTTTTATCCATTTTGATACCCTATGTCTTTTGGTTGGTGCATTTAGTCCATTTAAATTCAGTGTTGTTATAGAAAGATATGGGTTTAGAGTCACTGTGATGTCTGTAGGTTTCATGCTGGTAGCAATGTCTCTGGTACTTTGTCTCACAGGATCCCCCTTAGGATCTCTTGTAGGGCTGGTGTAGTGGTAATGAATTCCTTCAGGTTTTGTTTGTTTGGGAAGACCTTGATCTCTCCTTCTAGTCTAAATGACAGACTTGCTGGATAAAGGATACTGGGCTGCATTTTTATTTCTGTTCATCACATTGAAGATTTCCTGCCATTCCTTTCTGGCCTGCCAAGTTTCAGTAGAGAGATCCGTCACAAGTCTTAGTGGTCTCCCTTTATATGTTAGAGCACGTTTATCCCTAGCTGCTTTCAGAATTCTCTCTTTATCCTTGTATTTTGCCAGTTTCACTATGATATGTCTCACAGAAGATCGATTCAAGTTACATCTGAAGGGAGTTCTCTGTGCCTCTTGGATTTCAATGCCTGTTTCCTTCCCTAGGTCAGGGCAATTCTCAGCTATAATTTCTTCAAGTACACCTTCAGCACCTTTCCCTCTCTCTTCCTCCTCTGAAATCCCAATTATGTGTATATTATTCCATTTAATTATGTCACTTAGTTCTCTAAGTCTCCCCTCATCCTCCTGGATTTTTTTATCTCTCTTTTTCTCAGCTTCTTCTTTTTGCATAATTTTATCTTCTAAATCACCTATTCTCTCCTCTGCCTCTTCAATCCGAGCTGCAGTCACCTCCATTTTATCTTGTAGCTCATTTATAGCATTTTTTAGATCCTCCTGACTGTTTCTTAGTCCCTTGATCTCTGTAGTAATAGATTCTCTGCTGTCCTCTATACTGTTTTCAAGCCCAGTGATTAATTTTATGACTATTATTTTAAATTCGTTTTCTGGTATATTGCTTAAATCGTTTTTGATCAGTTCGTTAGCTGTCGCTACTTCCTGGAATTCCTTTTGAGGAGAATTCTTCTGCTTCATCATTTTGGATAGTCCCTGGAGTGGCGGGGAACTGAAGGGTTCTTCCCTTGTGCTGTCTGGAGTAACTTGTGTTGGTGGGCGGGGCCACTGTCAGACCTGATGTCTGCCCCAGCCCACTGCTGGGGCCACAGTCAGACTGTTGTGTACTTCATATTCCCCTCTCCCAGGGGCAGGACTCACTGTGGTGGTGTGGCCTCTGTCTGGGCTACTTGCACACTGCCGGGTTTGTGGTGCTGCTTCGATGGGATCTGGCATATTAGCGGGGGTGGATCCACAAGGTGCACAGGAGCCGGAGGAGCAGGCTCAGCTCGCTTTGCCTTTGGTGGTATGCTTTGGGAGGGGCCCTGTGGCACGAGGAGGGAGGCAAACCCATTGGAGGGATGGATCCACAGAAGCACAGCATTGGGTGTTTGTGCGGTGCAAGCAAGTTCATGACGGGAACTGGTTCTCTTTGGGATTTTGGCTGGGGGATGGGCAGAGATGGCACTGGTGAGTACCTTTGTTCCCCACCAAGCTGAGCTGTCCTCTGGGACTCAACAACTCTCCCTCCCATTGTCCTTTAGCCCTCCCACTCTCGGAGCAGAGCTGTTGACTTATAACATTGCAGATGTTAAGTCCTGCTGGCTGCCAGAACACACTCCGTCTGGCCTCTCCGCTTTTGCAAGCCAGACTCGGGGGCTCTGCCTTGCCAGGTGTGCTGACTGACCCTCCACCGCCCTGGCTCCCTCCCGCCATTCCGTGTAGCGTGCACCGCCTCTCTGCCTTTCCTACCCTCTTTGTGGGCCTCTTGTCTACTCTTGGCTCTGGAGAATCTGTTCTGCTAGTCTTCTGGTGGTTTTCTGGGTAAATTAGGCAGATGTGGGTGGAATCTAAGCAATCAGTAGGATGCAGTGAGCCCAGCATCCTCCTACGGCACCATCTTCCCTGTGATTTTCGTTTAACTAATGTTATACAAACAATGTTTATACATATGTATATATGTATATACATAAACAAATGTTTATACATATAACATCTTAAGTATATAGAAGTTTGTTTTTTGTTTGTTTGTTGTGGGGAATAAGATTAGAAATTCCCTTGGCTTACACCAATGGGTTAACAAGGCATAAAGAATTACAAAGCCATAGGGTGCTCTCACCCAAACTTGCGTGAACAAGATAAGACCCCAGAATGAAGTAGGGTGAGGCAAAGGCCCCAGAATAAAATAGGGAGTGGCCAGAGCCCCCAGAATAAAGAGGGATGGGCAAAGTCCCCAGAATAGAGGGGGGCAAAGTTCCCCAATACAAAAGTATATGAGGTAAGCAATGTTAGGCATTCAGGGCAAAAGTGCCCCCCAATTTAGTACTATAGAAGAAAGCTGCTTTCACAGGAGGGAAGGACCAAGTTAGGTAAACAGGTAAATAGGGCTATAGACCACTACACTGTGGGTAAAGCTGCCCAGAGCGGAGTTGATTAACAAAAGAATAGTTGCCTTGTTAATCCTGAGGTTATTTGTTCTATCTGTCTTATCCCCTAGGCTAGCTAAGATAAACAGACATGGCAGCACCTCCTGTCTGCCCTTAACAACTATTTGCCCATCTGCCTGGCGCCAGGATTTTGTTTTATATTGACCCAAACCCCAAACACTGTATATCTTCAAAACCCCATTTGCCCTCATGCCCATGAGTTAATGTTCACCAATTCATTGTCTCTTTGTGCAGACCCATCACACTTGTAAGCCTTCTGATCTTAATAAATATGGGTCAATGACGCTTATTTGGGGCTCTTGTCTTTTCCTGGATATTAGCCATCTCTCACTTTTAATCCATCCCACTCTCTTGCTAGACAACAGATAACTTTAGACTTAGAGTGTACTACAATTTTCAAAATTTTTAAATGTTTTTTGAGAGATAGAGACAAAGAATGAGCAGGGGAGGGGCAGAGACAGAGGGAGACACAGAATCCGAAGTAGGTTCCAGGCTCTGAGCTGTCAGCCCAGAGCCTGACATGGGGTTTGAACCCACAAATGGTGAGATAATGACCTGAGCCAAAGTTGGACACTCAACCTACTGAGCCACCCAGTTGCCCCAGTATATAGTAGTTTATTTTAGGTTGATGACCAAGTTAAGTTTGAACTCATCTTAAAAGCACTAAATTTCTATTCCCCCTCCCCACATGTTATATATTTTTGATGTCATACATTACACCCTTTTATATTGTGGATTCCTTGACTCATTTTTGTACATAGGGTCCTACAGCTTTTAAGTAGAGAAGGCAGAATTGAAGTTTCACTCTAACTACAATGTTTAATTTTCAAAATATGGCTTGATACATTAGATATTTATTATCATGAAGAATTTACACAAATAAAACTTTGTCATTCAATATTGTCATAATACCAAAATGATAGAAATACAGTATAGCATTTCTGATTCAGTCCCCACCTACCTGTTTCTGAGACTAAGCCTCTGGGAGTTGCATTTGCAAAATAAGCCTCCCTTCTACTATTCAAGCTGTATTTGTGTAATAAAATCTCTATTTGGTTAGACGAGTTTTGGACAAAATTGAGGGCCTCATCACCCTCACCTTGGGTATAAGGAGATAGCTCAATGACTAACGAGGCAAGCAAAAGGACCTCAGGCTGCTGCCCCTCCCCACTGAGAACTCCCCACTGACAGTATGCTCACACTAAGGAAATAAATAGCCAATGTCCCCACATCCAATTTCACATCCCTTTTTCAGAAATTTTTCTTGGAGGGAGACATAAAGAAAAGGACATCTAATCTCTTCCTAAATGAGCTGATTTAATTTACAGCAACCATAGAGAAAGAAAAGCCTAAGGGCACTCAAGAAAAGTAGAGCCAAACTCTGGTTTCCTTTGTGGCATGTAAAGAGCTTGTAGGTTATCATTTCTGTCCAAACACCAAGAAAAAAGCTGAACAAAGTAAATACAAAGAGAAAGCAATAGCAGAAAAAATAGAAAACCCATGATTATGTACAAATTAAGTAACACATTCAAACAATCAATGGATGAGTGTAAAAAGAAATTACAAAAGAAATTAGAACTGCCTTCAGACAACCAAAAGAAAACACAAATTTATGGGATACAGCCAAAGTAGTGTTGATGAGGATATGGAGAAAAGGAAATCTGATGAACCATTTGTGGGAAGGTAAATTGGTGCAGCCACTATGGAAAACAGTGTAGAGGTTCACCCCAAAATTAAAAATAAAAATACCATAGGATCTACTAACTCCACTATTGGTATTCATCCCAAATAAATGAAAACACTAATTTGAAAAGGTATGTGCACCTTTATGGCTTTTTGCAGGATTATTTACCATAGACAAGGCATGGAAACAATCTAAGTTTTTATCCATAAATGCATGGATAAAAAAGATGTGATGTGTGCTATATACATATCCTTGATGAACGTTGATGCAAAAAAATTTTGAACAAAATACTAGGAAATGGAATTCAACAACATATTAAAGGATCTGTCCACAGAAACCTGGCAGGCCAAAAGGGAGTGGTAGAATATATTCAACGTGATGAATGGAAAAAATATGCAGCCAAGAATTATTTATCCAGCAAAACTGTCATTCAAAATAAGAAAGATAAAGAGTTTCCCAGATAAACAAAAACTAAAGGACTTCATGACCACTAAGTAAGCCCTATAAGAAATTTTAAGGGTGACTCTTCGAGTGGAGAAAAACACAAAACAAAGCAAAAGAGACCAAAAGCAACAGACTAGAAAGGCCCAGAGAATATTACCCCAAAACACCAATTCTACATGCAACACAATGGCACTAGATTCATGTCTTTTGATAATCACTCTAAATGAAAATGATTAAATGCTCCAATTAAAAGAAATAGGTATCAGAATGAATAAAAAAATAAGACCCACCTATATGCTGCCTACAAGAGACTCATTTTAGACCTAAAGACTCCTGCAACTTGGAAGTAAGGGAATGGAGAACGATCTATCATGCTAATGGATGTAACCACTAAACCAGACCTGCAAGAAATTTTAAGGGGGAATCTTAGAGAAGAGAAAAAATAAGACCAATGTAACAAAGACTGTAAAGGACCAGAGAACCTCATCAGAAATACCAACTCTATGGGTAACACAATGGCACTAAATTTATATCTTCCAATAATCGCTCTGAATGTAAATGGACAAAAGGCTCCAATCAAAAGACAGAGGGTATCAAAATGGATTAAAAAACAAGATCCATCTATATGCTGCCTACAAGAGCACACTTGTAGACCTACAAGAGCATACTCATTTTAGACCTAAAGACACCAGCAGATTGAAAGTGAGGAGATAAAGAAACATCTATCATGCAAATGAATGTTGAAAGAAAGCCACAGTAGCATATTTGTATCAGACAAAATAGACTTTAAAACAAAGACAGTAACAAGAGACAAACAAGAAGATATCAGAATTGGAAATATTTATGCACCCAACAAGAAAACACATAAATGTATAAAACAGTTAATAAAAAATAAAAAGAAACTAATTGATAATTATACAATTATTCCAGTTGCCTTTAACACTTAACATTAATGAATAAACTATCTAAACAGAAAACCGACAAGGAAACAATCACACACTGAAACAGACATATTTAACAGTATATTCAGAATATTCCATCTTAAAACAGAATACACAGTCTTTTCAAGTGTACACATATTCTCCAGAAGAGATCACATATTAAGCCAAAGCAAAAACCTCAACATATCAAAAAGAGCCAAGTCCTATTGTACATCTTTTTTGACCACAACTCTGTGAAACTAGAAGTCAACCACAAGAAAAATCTAGAAAAACCACAAATACATGGAGGTTAAATAATATGCCACTATAAAATAAATGAGTCAAACAGGAAATCAAAGACAAAATTAAAGAATATATGAAGAAAAATGAAAATAAGAACACAATGACCCCAAATCTTTGGGATGTGAGTAAAGCAGTTTTAAGAGAGAAGTGAATACTAATATAAGACCCACCTCAAGAAGCAAGAAAAATCTGAAATAAACAACTTAACTTTACACCTACAGGGGCCAGAAAAAGAAAAAAAAAACAGCATAAGAAAATAAATAATAAAGATTAGATCAGAAATAAATGATATAAAAACTTTTAAAAAAGGAAAAAGAAAAAGAACATATCAATGAAACTAGGAGACGGTTCTTTGAAAAAGTCAACAAAATTGATAAACCTGTAGCCAGATTCATGAGAGAAAGACAGAGAGAGAGAGAGAAAGAGAAACAAAGAGAACCCAAATAAAATTACAAATGAGAGAGGAGAAATAACAACCAACACCACAGAAATAAAATTGTAAAAGAATGTTATGAAAGTGAATTGGCAAAAAAATGGACAAACTAGAAGAAATGGATAAATTCCTAGAAAATAGAACCTACAAAAAATTGAAGTAGAAAAAAATAGAATTTTTTTTGTATTAGTGTGTTCTTTGTTTTGTTTTGTTTTGTTTTGTTTTTAGTTTACTTTTATTTTTTAATTTATTTTTTTAATTTACATTCAAGTTAGCATATACTGCAACAATGATTTCAGTAGATTCCTTAATGCCCCTTACCATTTAGCTATAGAAACCTTATGAAAGAAATTGAAGAAGACACAAAAAAATGGAAAAAGATTCCATGCTCCTGGATAGGAAGAACAAATATTGTTAAAATGTCAATACTACCCAAAGCAATCTACATATTCAATGTAATCCCTATCAAAACAACACCAGCATTCTTCACAGAGCTAGAACAAACAATCCTAAAATTTGTATGGAACCAGAAAAGACCCTGAATAGCTAAAGCAATCTTGAAAAAGAAAACCAAAGCAGGAGGCATCACAATCCTGGACTTCAAGCTGTATTACAAAGCTGTAATCATCAAGACAGTATGGTACTGGTAAAAGAACAGACACTCAGACCAATGGAACAGAATAGAGAACCCAGAAATGGACCCACAAATGTATGGCCAACCAATCTTTGACAAAGCAGGAAAGAATATCCAATAGAATAAAGACAGTCTCTTCAGCAAGTGGTGTTAGGAAAACTGGACAGCGACATGCAGAAGAATGAACCTGGACCACTTTCTTACACCATATGTAAAAATAAACTCAAAATGGATGAAAGACCTCAATGTAAGACTGGAAGCCATCAAAATCCTCGAGGAGAAAGCAGGCAAAAACCTCTTTGACCTTGGCCTCAGCAACTTCTTACTCAACAAGACTCTGGAGGCAAGGGAAACAGAAGAAAAAATGAGCTATTGGGACCTCATCAAATTAAAAACTTCTGCACGGTGAAGGAAACAATCAGCAAAACTAAAAGTCAACTAGTGGGATGGGAGAAGATATTTGCAAATGACATATCAGATAAAGGGTTAGTATCCAAAAATCTATAAAGAACTTATCAAACTCAACACCCAAGAAATAGAAAATTTGAAGTGACTGATTACTAGCAAGGAAGTTGAATTAATCAAAAAACTCTCAACAAACAAAAGTCTAGGACTGGAGAGCTTCATAGGCAAATTCTACCAAAGATTTAAATAAGAGTTAATACTTAATCCTCTCAAAATATTCCCAAAAAAAGAGGAAGAAAAACTTCCAAATTCATTTTATAAAGCCAGCATTACTCATAACACCAAAACTTGTTAAAGACACCACTAAAAAAGAACTACAGGCCAATATCACTGATGAACATACAAAAATCTGCAATAAAATGCAAGCAGACCAAATTGAAAAATACATTTAAAAAATCATATACCATGACCAAGTGGAATTTATTCCTGGCATGCAAGGGAGGTTTAATACACAAATCAATCAAGGTAATACATCACATCAATATGAGAAAGTATAAAAATCATATGATCATTTCAATAGATGCAGAAAAAGAATTTGTCAAAGAGCAACATGATAAAATCTTTCAACAGGGTAGGTACAGAGGAAACATACCTCAACATAATAAAGGTCATATATGAAAAACCCACAATGAATATCATACTCAATAGGGAAATAACCAAGAGAGTTTTTCCTAAGGTCAGGAACAAGATAATGATGTCCACCCTCACCACTCCTATTCAAAATAGTACTGGAAGTCCTAGCTACAGCAATAAGACAACAAAAAGAAATAAAAGGCATAAATATCAGTAGGAAAGCAGTAAAACTTTGACTATTTGTAGATGACATGATACTGTATATAGAAACCTGCAAGACTCCACCAAAAAACTACAAGAACTGATAAATCAATTCAGTAAAGTCGCAGGATATAAAATCAATATACAGAAGTCTGTTGAATTTCTATATACTAATAATGAAGCAGCAAAAAGAGAAATTAAGAAAACAATCCCATTTATAATTTCACCAAAATAATAAAATACCTAGGAAAAAACCAAAGAGGGAAAAAAACCCTATACTTTGGAAATTATAAAATATTGATGAAAGTAGTTGAAGATGACACAAAGAAATGGAAAGACAGTCAATGGTCATGGATTAGAAGAACAAACATTCTTAAAATGTCTATACTACCCAAAGCAATCTATACATTTAATGCAATCCCTGTCAAAATACCAACAACACTTTTCATGGAACAGAACTAGAACAAACAATCCTAAAATTAGTATGGAACCCCAAGATCCCAAACAACCAAAGCAATATTAAAAAAGAAAAACAAAACTGGAGGTCTCACAATTCTAGACCATTTTATTTACAACAAACCGTAGTAATCAAAATAATATGGTATTGGCACAAAAATAGACATATACATCAATGGAGCAGAATAGGAAACCCAGAAACAAACCCACAATTATATGGTCACATAATCTTTGACAAAGGAGGAAGGAATATACAATGGAAAATGATAGTCTCAGGGAGCCAAGATGGCGGAACAGCATGAAAGTTTTTTGTGTGTCTCGCGTCCATGAATACAGCCAGACCAACACAAACCATTCTGCACACCTAGAAAACTGATCTGAGGATTAACACAAAAATATGCACAACCTGAACCACAGAATTCAGCAGGTACATGGCGCCAACAGGTGAATTTGGGAAGAGAGAAGCAGCAGAGGGCAGGGAGCCACTTTTGCGTGCAGAGAGAGGACAGAAACAGGGGTGGGGGAGGGGAGAATGCGAGAAAAGCCCTCCTCCCCAAAAGCAGCTGGAGAGAAAGTTGAAATTAGGAAACAGCCACAGGAACTAAACTAAAAAGGGAGAAAGGAGAAAGAAGAAAAAAGAAAGGAGAAAGGAGAGGGTTTAAATTCCACCAAGACTGTAAACAAGGGGAATGCAAAGTCTGCAACTCCGCAGCTCGATACCTCATGGTGCTATGGTGAGAAGGGTGAATCCCCAGGAGAAGAGTGGGGTCTGGGAGGTTCTTGGGCCACACGGAGAAAAGCAGTTCCACTGCTGGGAGGACATTTGGTAGAGACTATTGAGGCCACCTGGTCCCAGCAGACCCCAGAGAACGGCCACATTCACTGGTGCTGGAACAAGGTCATTAAGGGTGAAGCCTG
Organism: Panthera leo; assembly: GCF_018350215.1. Lineage (NCBI taxonomy): Eukaryota > Metazoa > Chordata > Mammalia > Carnivora > Felidae > Panthera > Panthera leo. Next base: position 16,250,774 of record NC_056694.1, on the reverse strand, counting down.
GCGCCAAATGTGTGTTGTGATTTTCCACAATCCCTGAAACGCTGCTGCTACACTGTCTCGTGAATTTGTCCTGGGGTGGCCTGGCACCTGGCCACAGTCTCTGGGCACCAGCAGCGGCAGGGTCCAGCAAGCATTCCTGGGTGCAGCCGGCATTCAGCCATTGCTCCCTGAGAACCTCCGCAGAGGGGCAGAACAAGTCAAAGCCAAAGTCCCTCAGATGTAAGGGGCTGGGGGAAACAGCTGCATCTGAGACAAAACTCAGGAGAGAGGTACTACCTGGGGCTTGGATATGGACAGTGTAAAAGCGGGGAGTGGACAAAAGCTGAAGACAAAGGACAGTTGTGCGATTGCTGATCGGAGAGTGTGGAGTTCCGAGACTAGAGACTGGGTAGCTGTGGGACACCATTTTCACTACGCCTACGCATGCGCATACACACCTACGAGCCCCACAACAATCCACCTCAGTAGGCTAGCAGCACCATCTAGTGGAGAATGGAGCCATTACACTAAGCCCAACCCAACTGGGCCAACCTCGCTCTTCAAGAACACAAGTCTCACCACCTGCTTAATTTGTGGACTATAAAGCGCTTTATAGTCTGACTTCTAGGGGAAAACAAAGTAATTTTAGTCATATGTCCGCTGTTAGCAGGTCCATCTATTCAATTTTCTTTTTTCCCGCTTTTCATTTCTTCTCTTTTTCTTGAATACAGCAAGAAAATTTTCACTTTTATTTTCAATTTTTATTAAAAATGTTTTTCTTTAATATTTTTACTATGTGTTTTACTTTTGTGTAATTTTTTTCAAATTCTATTTTTCTTCCTTCATTTTATATTAGTCTACTTCAGGGTATTCACTTTTTCTAATTTTCAAACGATTTCCTTTTTCCTTTTTTTTCATTTCGTTTCTTTTTCTTGAATACAGAAATAGAAAAAATTCATTTGTATTTTCAATTTTTATTAAAATATTTTTCTTTAATTTTTTCTATATTCTTTACTTTTGTGTACATTTTTTCAAATTCTATTTTACTCCATTTCATTTTAGTCTACTTCAGTGTATTCATTTTTTCAAATTTTCAAATGACTTCTTTTTTTTTCTCTTCTCCCCCTTTTTTCTCTAATCTATCAAGCCACGTTCAACATCCAGACCAAAATACACTTAGGATCTAGCATCATTTATTCAATTTTGTGTGTGTGTGTGTGTGTGTGTGTGTGTTTCTAATTTTTTAATTTTAATATTTTTTAATTTTAATTTTTTTAAATTTTAATATTTTCACCTCATTAATTCCTTTTCTCCCTTCAAAGTGACAAAACAAAGGAATTCACCCCAAAAGAAAGAGCAGAAAGAAACGACAGCCAGGGACTTAACCAGCACAGATACAAGCAAGATGTATCATGCAGAATTTAGAATCATGATAATAAAAATACTAGCTGGAGTTGAAAATAGATTAGAATCCCTTTCTGTGGAGATAAAAGAAGTAAAAACTAGTCAGGATGAAATAAAAAACGCTTCAACTGAGCTGCAATCATGGATGGATGCCCCGGCAGCAAGGATGGATGAGGCAGAACAGAGAATCAGTGATATAGAGGACAAACTTATAGAGAATAATGAAGCAGAAAAAAAGAGGGAGATTAGGGCAAAAGAGCACGATTTAAGAATTAGAGAAATCAGTGACTCATTAAAAGGGAAAAACAACAGAATCATAGGGGTCCCAGAAGAGGAAGAGAGAGAAATAGAGGTAGAAGGGTCATGTGAACAAATCATAGTGGAAAACTTTCCTAACCTGGGGAAAGACACAGACATCAAAATCCAGGAAGCACAGAGGACTCCCAATAGATTCAACAAAAACTGACCATCAACAAGGCATGTCATAGTCAAATTCACAGAATACTCAGGCAAGGAATCATAAAATCAGCAAGGGTAAAAAAGTCCTTAACCTACAAGGGAAGACAGATCAGGTTTGCAGCAGACCTATCCACAGAAACTTGGCAGGCCAGAAAAGAGTGGCAGGATATATTCAGTGTGCTGAATCAGAAAAATATGCAGCCAAAAATTCTTTATCTAGCAAGGCTGTCATTAAAAATAGAAGGAGAGATAAAAAGTTTCCCAGGTAAAAAAATTAAAGGAGTTTGTGACCACTAAACCAGCCCTGCAAGAAATTTAAGGGGGACTCTCTGAGGGGAGAAAAGATGAATAAATAAATAAATAAATAAATAAATAAATAAATAAATACCAAAAGCAACAAAGATTAGAAAGGACCAGAGAACACCACCAGAAACTCCAACTCTACAAGCCACATAATGGAAATAAATTCATATCTTTCAGTACTCACTCTAAACATCAATGGACTCAATGCTCCAGTCAAAAGACTGGAGTAACAGAATTGGGTAACAGAATGGATAAGAAAACAAGATCCATCAATATACTGTTTACAAGAGACCCACTTTAGACCTATAGACACCTTCAGATTGAAAGTAAGGGGATGGAGAACCATCTATCATGCTAATGGTCAACAAAAGAAAGCCCGAGTAGCCATGCTTATATCAGACAATCTAGACTTTAAAATAAAGACTGTATCAAGAGATACAGGAGGGCATTATATCATAAACAAGGGGTCTATCCACCAAGAAGGCCTATTAATTGTAAACATTTATTTGTCAAATGTGGGAGCAACCAAATACATAAATCAATTAATCACAAACATAAAGAAACTCATTGATAATAATACCATAATAGTAGGGGCTTCAACACCCCACTATCAGCAATGGACAGATCATCTAATCATAAAATCAACAAGGAAACAATGGCTTTGAATGCCACACTGGACCAAATGGACTTAACAGATGTATTCAGAACATTTCATCCCAAAGCAGCAGAATATACATTCTTCTCCAGTGCACTTTGAACATTCTCCAGAATAGACCACATACTGGGACACAAATCAGCCCTCAGCAAGTACAAAAAGATTGAGATCATACTGTGCATATTTCCAGACCACAATGCTATGAAACTCGAAATCAACCACAAGAAAAAATTTGGAAAGGTAACAAATACTTGGAGACTGAAGAACATCTTACTAAAGAATGAATGGGCTAACCAAGAAGTTAAAGAGGAAATTAAAAAGTATATAGAAGCCAATGAAAATGATAACACCACAACCCAAAACCTCTGGGAAGCAGCAAAGTCAGTATTAAAAGGAAAGTATATAGCACTCCAGGCCTTCCTAAACAAGGAAGAAAGATCTCAGATACACAACCTAACCTTATGACTCAAAAAACTGGAAAAAGAACAGCAAATAAAAGCCTAAACCAGCAGGAAACAGGAAACTATAAAGATTAGAGCAGAAATTAATGCTATCAAAACAAAAACAGTAGAACAGATTAATGAAACCAGAAGCTGGTTCTTTGAAAGAATTAACAAAATTGATCAACCACTAGCCAGTTTGATCAAAAACAAAAAGGAAAGGACCCAAATAAACAAAATCAAGAATGAAAGAGGAGAGATCACAACCAAAACAACAGAAATAAAAACAATAATAAGAGAATATTATGAGCAATTATATGCCAATAAAATGGGCAATATAGAAGAAATGGACAAATTCATAGAAACATATACACTACCTAAACTGACAGAGGAAGTAGAAAATTTGAAAAGACCCATAACCAGTAAGGAAATCAAATTAGTAATCAAAATCTTCCAAAAATCAAGAGTCCAGGGCCAGATGGCTTTCCAGGGGAATTCTACCAAACATTTAAGGAAGAGTTAGCACCTATTTTCTTGAAGCTGTTCCAAAATTAGAAATGGAAGGAAAACTTCCAAAGTCATTCTATGAAGCAAGCATTACCTTGATTCCAATACCAGACAGAGACCCCACTAAAAAGGAGAACTATAGACCAATTTCCCTGATGAACATGGATGCAAAAATCCTCAACAAGAGGAGCCAACTGGATCCAAAAATACATTAAAAAAATTATTCACCATGACTAAGTGGGATTTATACCTGGGATGCAGGGATGGTTCAATATCCTCAAAACAATTAACATGATTCATCACATCAATAAATATAAGTAAAATAAAAATAAATATAAATATAAATAATATTTATATTTATATAAATAAATAAATAAATAAATAAATAAATATAAAATATATTTATATAAATAAATAAATAAATAAAAATAAAAATAAAATAAAGGACAAGAACCATAGGATCCTCTCAATAGATGCATAGAAAGCATTTGACAAAATACAGCATCCTTTCTTGATAAAAACCCTCAAGAAAGTAGGACTAGAAATATCATACCTCAAGACCATTAAAGCCATATATGAGGGACCCAACGCTAATATCATCCTCAATGGGGAAAAACTGAGAGCTTTTCCCCTAAGGTCAGGAACAAGACAGGGATGTCCACTCTCACCACTGTTATTCAACACAGTATTGGAAGTCTTACCTCTGCAATCAATCAGACAACACAAAGAAATAAAAAGCATTCAAATTGGCCAGGAGGAGGTAAAACTTTCACTCTTCGCAGATGACATGATATTCTATATGGAAAGCTCAAAAGATTCTACCAAAAAATTGCTAGAACTGATTCATGAATTCAGCAAAGTTTCAGGATATAAAATCAATGCACAGAAATCAGTTGCATTCCTATACACCACAATGAAGCGACAGAAAGAGAAATCAAGGAATCAATCCCATTTACAGTTGCACAAAAAAAACATAAAATACCTTGGAATAAATCTAACCAAAGAGGTGAAAAATCTATACACTGAAAATTATAGAAAGCTTATGAAAGAAAATGAAGAAGACAAAAAAAAAGGAAAAAGATTCCATGCTCCTGGATAGCAAGAACAAATATTGTTAAAATGTCAATACTACATATTCAATGCAATCTACATATTGAGTGAAATCCCTATCAAAATAACACCAGCATTCTTCACAGAGCTAGAACAAATAATCCTAAAATTTGTATGGAACCAGAAAAGGCCCCGAATAGCCAAAGAAATCTTGAAAAAGAAAACCAGGGGCGCCTGGGTGGCTCAGTCGGTTGAGCTGCCGACTTCGGCTCAGGTCATGATCTCGCGGTCCGTGAGTTCAGGCCCCGCATCGGGCTCTGTGCTGACAACTCAGAGCCTGGAGCCTGTTTCAGATTCTGTGTCTCCCTCTCTCTGACCCTCCCCCGTTCATGCTCTGTCTCTCTCTGTCTCAAAAATAGATAAACGTTAAAAAAATTAAAAAAAAAAAAAAAGAAAGAAAAGAAAACCAAAGCAGGAGGCATCACAATCCCGGACTTCAAGCCATACTACAAAGCTGTAATCATCAAGACAGTATGGTACTGGCACGAGAACAGACACTCAGACCAATGGGATGGAATAGAGAACCTAGAAATGGACCCACAAACGTATGGCCAACTAATCTTTAACAAAGCAGGAAGGAATATCCAATGGAATAAAGACAGTCTCTTCAGCAAGTGGTGCTGGGAAAACTGGACAGCGGCATACAGAATAATGAACCTGGACCACCTTCTCACACTACACACAAAAATAAACTCAAAATGGATGAAAGACCTCAATGTAAGACTGGAAGCCATCAAAATCCTTGAGGAGAAAGCAGGCAAAAACCTCTTTGACCTTGGCAATAGCAACTTCTTAGTCAATACATCTCCGGAGGCAAGGGAAACAAAAGCAAAAATGAACTACTGGGACCTCATGAAAATAAAAAGCTTCTGCATAGCAAAGGAAACAATCCGCAAAACTAAAAGGCAACTGACAGAATGGGAGAAGATATTTGCAAACAATGTATCAGCTAAAGGGTTAGTATCCCAAATCTATAAAGAACTTCTCAAATTTAACACCCAAAAAACAAATGGTCCACTGAAGAAATGGGCAAAAGACATGAATAGTCAATTCTCCAAAGAAGACATCCAGATGGCCAACCAACACATAAGAAAATGCTCCACGTCACTCATCATCAGGGAACCTGTCAGAATGGCTGACATTAACAACTCAGGCAACAACAGATTTGGCAAGGATGCAGAGAAAGAGGATCTCTTTTGCATTGTTGGTGGGAATGCAAGCTGGTGCAGCCACTCTGGAAAACAGTATGGAGGTTCCTCAAAAAACTGAAAAAAGAACTACCCTACGACCCAGCAATTGCACTACTAGGTATTTATCTAAGGGATACAGGTGTGCTGTTTCAAAGGAACACGTGCACCCCCATGTTTATAGCAGCACTATCAACAATAGCGAAAGTATGCAAAGAGCCTAAATGTCCATCGATAGATGAATGGATAAAGAAGATGTGATATATATATGTATACACACACACACACACACACAATGGAGTATTACTTGGCAATCAAAAAGAATGAAATCTTGCCATTTGAAACTACATGGATGGAACTGGAGGGTATTATACCAAGCAAAATTAGCAAAATATCTATGACTTCACTCATATGAGGACTTTAAGACACAGAACAGATGAACATAAGGGAAGGGAAACAAAAACAGTATAAAAACAGGGAGGGGGACAAAACATAAGAGACTCTTAAATATGGAAAACAAACAGAGGGTTACTGGAGGGGGTATGGGCTAAATGGAGGGGCACTAAGGAATCTACTCCTGAAATCATTGTTGCACTATATGCTAACTACTTTGGATGTAAATTTAAAATAAAAATTTAATTATAAATAAATAGCACACACACACAAAAAGGAACGATAGTCTCTTCAGCAACTGGTGTTTGGAAAAGTGAACAGCTATATGCAAAAGAATGATACTGGTCCACTTTCTTACACCATGCATAAAAATAAATTCAAAATGGACTAAAGATTTAAAAAAATGTTTTAAACATTTTTTTGAGAGACAGAGACTGACGGAGCACAAGCAGCGGAGGAGCAGAGAAAGAGGGAGACACAGAATCCAAAGCTGGCTCCAGGCTCCGAGCTGTCAACACAGAGCCCAACATAGGGCTCGAAATCACGGACCATGAGATTATGACCTGAGCTGAAGTCAGCCATTTAACCAACTGAGCCACCCAGGTGCCCCAAAATGGACTAAAGATTTAAACGTGAGACCTGAAACCATAAAACAAGAAGGCAGCATAGACAATAATTTCTCTGACATGGACCATAGCAACATTTGTCTAGATATGTCCTCTGAAGCAAGGGAAATAAAAGCAAAAATAATCTAGTAGGACTACATCATAATAAAAAATTTCTGCAGGGGCACCTGGATGGCTTAGTCGATTAAGCTATTGACTTTGGCTCAGGTCATGATCTTGCAGTCTGTGAGTTTGAGCCCTGCGTGGGGTTCTACCCTGACAACTCAACCCTGGAGACTGCTTCAGATTATGTGTCTCCCTCTATCTGCCCTTCCCCTGCTCGTTTTCTCTCTCTCTCTCTCTCTCTCTCTCTCTCTCTCAAAAATAAACATTAAAAACAAGTTTTTAATAAAATAAAAATTAAAAAATAAAAAGCTTCTGTACAGGAAAGAAAACAATAAAACTAAAAGCCAAGCTACAGAATTGGAGAAGATATTTGCAAATGACATATCTGCTAAAGGGTTAGTATCCAAATTATATAAAGGACTTATAAAACTCAACACCCAAGAAAACAAATAATCTAATTAAAAATGGACAGAATATATGAACAGTCATTTCTCCAAAGAGAACACCCAGATAGTCAATAGACACATGAAAAGATGCTCAACATCATTCATCAGGGAAGTGCAAATCGAAACTACAGTGGTATATTATCTCACACCTGTCAGAAACAAGTGTTGGCAAGAATGTGGAAAAAAAGGAATACTTGTGCACTGTTTGGTGAGAATGCAGTGATTCAACCACAGTGGAAAATGGTATGGAGGTTCCTCAAAAAGTTAATCACACTTATCAGTAATCATACTACAAGGTATTTACTCAAGGAATACTAAAATACTAATTCAAAGAGATATATGCACCCCAATGTTTATAGCAGCATTGTTTACAATAGTCAAGATTTGAAAGAAGCCCAAGTGTCCATCGATTGATGAATAAAGAGCAAGTGATAGATATGTAGACAATAGATAGATGATAGGTAAATGATAGAGATATACATATACACATATATACATATATACAATGGAATATTTTCAGGCATAAAAAAGAATGAAATCTTGCCATTTGCAATAACATGGATGGAGCTAGAGAGTATAATGAGAAGTGAAATAAATCAGAGAAAGACAAATACCATATGATTTCATTAATGTGAAATTTAAGAAACAAAACAAATGAGCAAAGGGAAAAAAGAGGGAGGGAGGAAGAAACCAAGAAGGAGACTCTTAATTATAGAGAACAAACTGATGGTTACCAGAGGAGAGTTGGGTAGTGGATGGGTTAAATAGACGATGGGGATGAAGGAGTACACTTGTCCTGATGAGCCCTGGGTGATGAATGGAGTTGTTGAATCACTATATTGTACACCTGAAGCTAATATAACATTATATGTTAAATATGCTGAAATTAAAATAAAAACTTAATAAAAATAATAATAAAATACAATAAAAATACTAAAAAAATTGTGTGAGGTAGCCAAAGCAATGACTAGATGGAAATTTATAGCCATAAATCCCTATAAAGAAAGAAGATAGATGTCAAATCCACAAATTAACCATTCATTTTAAGACACTTACAAAAGAAGAAAGAGCTAAACCTAAAGCAGACAGAAGGAAGAAAATAATACTGGTTACATTGGGAATTAGTGACATAAGGAATAATAAAATATAGGAAAATCAAAGAAATTTAAAGTGGGTTCTTTGGGGAAAAAAACAACAAAATTGACCAAACTTTAGCTCTATCAACCAAGGTAAAAAAGGAGATTCAAATTATTAGAATCAGAAATGAAAGAGACACATTACTACCAACATTTCAGAAATAAAAATAATTATAAATGAATATTATGAACAACTGAACACCAACAAATTAGACAACTAAATAGAATGGAAATGTACATATTTCTCCACTGAAAGTATACAAATACCAAAAGCACAATAAAAGATGCTTAACATACATAATCATTAGGAAAATTCAAATCAAAACTACAATGAGATGCCACTTCATATCCATTAAGATTAGCTATTTAAAAAAATAGAAAATAACAAGCATTGGTTAGGATGTAGAGAAACTTGCACACTATAGTTGATAATGAAAAATAGTGCAGACACTATGAAAACAGTATGACAGTTCTTCAAAAAAAATTAAACATATAATTACCATAAAATCTAACAATTCCACTTCTTGGAATATATTCAAAGTAATTCAAAGAGTTATTTGTACATCCATTAAAGGACAAATACTGTATAATTGTGCTTTCAGGAAGTAACTTGAGTAGTCAAATTTATAGATAGAAAGTACAATGGTGGTTTCCAGGGGCTAAAGGGAAGGGTAATGTGGAGTTACTGTTTCTTAGATACAGGGCTTCAGTTTTACAAGATGAAACGGGTTCTGTAAATAGATAATGGTGATGGGAGCACAAAAATGTGAATGTATAATACAACTCCACTGTACAGTGTAGAATATTTAAGATGGTAATTTTCATGCTATGTGTATTTTACCATAATTTTTAAACTCTTAGAAGAAGGTAAATACTTATTACCTTGGATTTTGCAAAATATTCTTAGATATGACACCAAAGATACAAGTAACAATAACACAAATAGATAAATTGGACTTCATCAAAATTAAACCTTTTGTGTTTCAAATGATAGCAAAAAGAAAATGAGGAAATGACCAACAGCTTGGAAGAAAGTACTTGCAAGCCATATTTCTCATAAGGAACTTGTGTCCAGAATATATTAAAAAAACTTACAATTCAATGATAAAAAAGACAAAACCTCAATTAAAAAATGGATGTTTTTTCCATTTTCCAATCCTTGTAAAAAGGATATAAGCAAACATTTCTCGTGGGAAGATATACTAATAACCAATATGTACACGAAGAGACCAAATATTATTAAATTTATTCATATGCTAATTCCATAACAAAAAAATCTACATAGAGAGTTGATTAGTAGTTGCTTAGCATTGGTGGCGAGGTCTGACAGGTGGGAGAAGAGAAGAAGGGAAGGGAAGGGAAGGGAAGGGAAGGGAAGGGAAGGGAAGGGAAAAGAAGGGAAAGGAAGGAAAGAGGGAGGAGAGGGGAAGGGAAGACGGGAGGGGAAGGGAAGACAAGGCAAGGTTTCCCACAATAAATTTTGGGGGGAAATGCCTTATTTAAAGTCTCTTTGTCAGATATGAGTGACAATTTATTACTAATATTGTCATTTATAAATTATATTTTTATTCCCACACAAAATAGAAATGATATTCAATAGTTAGAAGCTTACATTCATTGAGGAATTCACCTGAGCAGTAGTTTCATCATCTGTTGGGAACTGATATATCTGGATGCCATTACTAACCAATTCACTCACTATTTTACACTTGAATTTCTGTAAGTCGTTTTTAGAAATTGTATCTGCTTTGGCAATCAATGGTATAATGTTCACCTGTAAATAAAGAAGCAAATAAAATCTCACCATTGAGGATTTGTTGTTAATCTTGGAATTTTTACAGTCAAAACCTCACTCTGACAATAAATTTTTACAACTAGATAATCAGTGGCTACCATACCTTCATCACAAAATTGCTTCCCAAAATCATCAGTACTTTTGAAGATGAATCTTTTCTCAGAATTCAGGTTTAAAAGTTTCAAACTTTTTTTCTCAAACTTTCTTACACTTTCAACACATTTGGAGTTAGTAAAATGTAAGTGGTATAATGAAATAGTCTATTTAACTCATTATCGATTTGATTTCTTATTAAATTGAGTGCTAAAAGACAGAAGAGACCTTTCATCACACTATATATGAGATTTATTTTGTCCATCTACCTGTCATTCATTTGCATCACCTTCTTCATAAATTCATCTTAATCAATGTCCCATTTTCACAGATCCTTGATCTACCTACATGTCTTTGCAGATATATTTGCTTCTGTTTTCCAAAGACCATGTAAAAATAATAGACTTTTATTGTTACCATACTCTAAAGGCTGAATGTATGTATACATCTGTGTAATATCTTGCTCACAAAACTCTTCATTCATATTTTGTAAAAAGGCACTATTTCCATATTGCATATTTGAGGTTGAAATTTTACTCATAAACTTTTCTTCATAGTTCTACAACATGATCCCTCCTGTCTCCATGCATTTATATCTTAATAATTAAACTTTGCAGAAAGTAAAAATATGCAAAATTCTAAAATATGTTTTATTACTGTTAAACTAAGATATTTTATTAAATCATAGCTACATAATGTCAAGGCTTGTGATATAGTGTGAATGCATAAGAATCAGTTCTATGTATTTTGCTTTTGTTTTAGATTCTTCAAAATACATTTTAAAAAATCCTTGTACAAATCTAGGGCTTCAATATAACACTGATGTTCAAATTTTTATCTAGCTTTCAAAACTTAAATAATAGTTTCCACAGTAAAAAGCAGACAGCTACTAAGATAGATTCAAGTCTAACATAAATATCTTGGATTATACTGCTGAGAAAGCTATCCTCTAATGATAGTAAATCCTTAACACATAACAAGTAGAAATTTTCCATGTTAATTTGTTAGGTGTTCAGATTTGAGGAATGAAAGTCACTTATTGCAGAAGGGAACTGAGCAACCTAGAAGACAACAGACACATAGGCACGGTTATCCACCCCTTTATGTAATGTCCTTGCAGAAAAAAATAGCAATTTTCTATATCTGGAAATTCTTTGATGATAACAGCTACCCATAAGATTAAAAATAAAACTTTGTGCCTCAGGCTATTGAATACACTAATAATAAAGAAATTAGGTCAGCTCTTGATTTTAAGTAAAAATCTAACTTCTTCCAACAACTTGGTGACATATATGATTAGGTACAAAATTTCTTTCTAGTTTGAAGCAAAAGTCAGGCCTTCTTTGATAAAAAGAAACCAAATTTTAAAAGTTATTCTCTCTTCAACTTCATAAAGTACAGAAAAGAATCTCATGAAATAGAAGTTTCTTTCATATGTATATTTACCTTCTATTGGAAAAAATATACATGAACATATTGCATTCTGAATCCCTCTGATAGGATCACTAGCCAGGATCATAAAAACTTCATGTTTCACACAATCAATGGTGTCAAGTAAATGTTAATGGGATTGTTTTATAGTACAATAGAATAAATTCAAATTTACAAATACAGGCAAATTACCACAATCTGTATGATCTTTAATCACAAAAAAAAAACCTGTAAGTTTTTTAAAAATATTTTTTAACCTGTATCTTATTTTCCTAACAGATACTTAATTAAATTTATCTGTAAAGCAAACTAAGGTTGAAATTTATCAAATGCTATTATGGGCTGAATGTATCATTCCTCCCTTAATGCATATGTTGAGTTCCTAACACCCAATATCTCAGAACAAGACTGTATTTGGAGAATCTTGAAAGAGGTGATTAAGTTAAAATAAAGCCATTAGAATAGGGGCTAATACAATGTAACTGGTATCCTTAAAAGAAGAGGAAACATAGACATACAACAAAAAGACATCAGATACGTGCACAGAGTACAGATCATGTGAAGATACAGTGGGAAGGTGATGGTCTACCACTCAATAAAAAAGATTGCAGAAGAAAACAATGTTGGCAGCATCTTCATCATGGACTTCTACTTTCCATTACTGTGAGAAAATTAACTTCTGTTGTTTAAACTACTAAGTTTGTGGCATGTTGTAATGCTATCCCTTTTAACATTTTAAACATATTTTAAATATATTAAACATATTAAAAAATAATAAATTCTTGGGGCGCCTGGGTGGCGCAGTCGGTTAAGTGTCTGACTTCAGCCAGGTCACGATCTCGCGGTCCGTGAGTTCGAGCCCCGCGTCAGGCTCTGGGCTGATGGCTCGGAGCCTGGAGCCTGTTTCCGATTCTGTGTCTCCCTCTCTCTCTGCCCCTCCCCCGTTCATGCTCTGTCTCTCTCTGTCCCAAAAATAAATAAAAAACGTTGAAAATAATAATAATAATAATAATAATAATAATAATAATAATAATAAATTCTTGTATGCAAATACCTTCAAATTATATATTATCATAAAATAATTATCAAATCCTGACAGGTTAATAGATTTACCTAACACACCTTATTGTCAATGTTCTTCATAGTTAATAGATCAATGGACTTCAAAGAATGTCCTGTAGGTGAAATGAAGTAAAGGCACACATGTATACGGGAATCATGGTAGTCAATGAAGGAACGTTTAATTTTCAATTCTTCTTGAAGATAGGCCTCAAATTGAGCATCTACATATTCAACTATAGGTTGGTAGCTGGGGAAAAAAAGGTTATTTCAACATATTAGTATAAAAGATTAATAACATCTATAGTCTGTCTTTTCACCACTTAATAAATAGCTAATATGGGGGAGCTTGGGAAGATGACATAGTAGGAGGACCCTGAGCTCACTACATCCCATGTTTACAAATAGATATCATCTACATCCAAGTCAATAAACCAGAGAGTGATCCAAAGATTGGCAGAACAAACTCCACAACTAAATACAGAGAAGAGGCTGCATCTGAAAGGTTAGGCAGGCCAGAATGATGGAGGGAGACTCCCCACAGGAGGAAGGGAGCTGCATATGCAGAAGGGTAGATAAATAGGCCCTTGCACCAGGGAGTTCACACAGGGAAGACAAATCCCCATAAAGTTCGGCTTTAAAAACCAGAGGGGTTGAATTCTTGAGTTTGTGTAACCAGTGGAACTTGGAACCTGGACATTTAACTGCTGGCTGGCTCAGCACTGGGCGAGCCCAGAGGGCTAGTGATAGCTGTGTCATTGCCTGTAAAGAGACAGCAGCCTGTGCATAGAAGCAACATAAAAAATGGCAATTTATACACCAGGGGCAAACAGGAGACACAGCTGTTTATATTTATTCAGAGCATGTTAGGGGACTTCACCAAAGACAAAGGAGATGGCAGGTGCCACTTGCCTTCCCCAGCCCCCAACATAAACATAGGGCCATCTGCAGGAGGCCAGGCTGCACAGACACTAGCTAAATAACTTGCTAGCAATGTGCCATGCCCACAAGTTCTCCTGAGGACACTCACACTCCAAGCCTGCTAGCCTCAGCCCTGGGCCCAGGGAAAATTTTGTCAAGCTGCATACAAGCCCTGCCCAGCTACTGGGTGCACATCCACCACGACACACCTGACCAAGCCATGTCCAAATATCACCATATGCTGTGCCCAGTCTCACACAACTTCCCACCCTAATGCCCAGCCCCCCAATGCCCCAGCACTTTGAGGGATCCAGCATAGGACTAGTGGCACCAGGCAAATTTGCTAAAACTGCCGCCCCACCCCCAAGTTCCCCAGCAGGCAGAACCCTTAAGAGCTGCCCTGTCTCGGTCCCACTAATGCCACAGAGAATAAATACAGTCCACAATAGGCAGAGAGTCAGTGCAGATGACTGAACTGAAAGGAAGAGTTGTTCACACACAAAAGCAGGATGTAAGCAACACACAAAGGATAATTCTCCCGAAGTACCAGGTTCTGGTGCATAGGAGACACTGCACAGCAAACCACTCCGGGACCTCTTCTTCATAAAGTCACTACTTTCAAGAGCAGAAGACATAACTGACATTCTTAACACACACAAACAGACACAGAGAGGCAGACAAAATCAGGAGACAAATAAATTTACCCAACTGAAAGAATAGGACAAGGCAACAGCAAAATCAAAGTGGGACAGATAAAAAGAACATGCCTGATAGAGAATTTAAAGTAATGATCACGAGGATTCACTGGAATTGAGAAAAGAGTGCAATACATGAGTAAAACTCTTAACAAAGATATAAGGAACAAAGAGAAGAAATAAAGGACACAATAAACTAAATAAGAAACATGCTTAATGGAATGAACAGCAGGATGAAAGAAGCAGAGGAACAAATTAGTGACCTAGAAGATAGAGTAATGGAAAGTAACCAAGCTGAACAAAAGAGAGAAAAAGAATTATGCAAAAGGAGAATAGACTCAGGAAACTCAGTGACTCCACCAAACATAATAACATCCACAGTATAGGAATTCCAAAAGCAGAAGAGACAAAGGGAGGCAGAAAATTTATTTGAAGAAATAATAGTTGAAAGCTCCCCTAATGTGGGGAAAAAAATACACCTCTCCAGATCAAAGAGGCACAGAGAACTGTCATGAAAATCAACAAAACCAGACCAGAAGCAAAACCTATTGTAATTAAATTGGCAAAATACAATGATAAAGAACAAATTTAAAGAAGCAAGACAAAAGAAAACAGTAACTAACAAGAAAAAGTCCATAAGACTAGCAGGAAATTTTCCAGCAGAAACTTTACAAGCCAGAAGGGAGTGGCATGATACATTCAAAGTGCTGAATGGGTAAAATCCGCAGCCAAGAATGGATCATAAAAGGTGGAAAAGACAAGAAAGGGTCAGAAAAAAATCTCCAGACACAATGACAAGTAATAAAATGGCACTAAATACTTATCTATCAATAATTACTTTGAAAGTAAATGGATTAAATGCTCCAATCAAGAGACATAGAGTGTGAGAGTGTATTTAAAAAAAAAAAAGACTCATCTATATGCTGCCTACAAGAGATTCATTTTATACCTAAAGTCACCTGCAGACTGAAAATGAGGGGAGAAAGAAATATTTATCATGCAGATGGATGTCAAAAGAAAGTCAGAGTAGTAATACTTACATTGGACACACTAGATTTTAAAACATACTGTAACAAGACACAAGAAAGGGCACTATATAATCATAAAAGGTATAATCCAACAAGGAGATATAACAATTATAAATATTTATGCACCTGACATGGTAACACTCAAATATATATGTGTAATAAACATAAAGGAACTAATCAATAATAATACCAAAATCATAGCAGACTTAAACACTCCACTTACCAATGGACAGATCATGTAAACAGAAAATCAATAAGGAAACAATGGCTTTGAATGACACACTGGACCAGATGGACTTCACAGATATATTCAGAACATGCCATTTTAAAATAGCAGGATACACATTCTTGTCAAGTGAACATGGAACATTCTCCAGAATAGGTCACATATTAGGTCAGAAATCGGGCCTCAACAAATACAAAAGCATTGAAATCATACATTGCATCTTTTCTGACCACAACACTATAAAATGTGAAGTCAACCCAACAAAAAAAATCTGTAAAGAGCCCAAATACATGGAGGATAAACAACATGCTACTAAATAATGAATGGATGAAACAGGAAATCAAAGAGTAAAGAAAGAAATACATGGGAACAAATGAAAATGAAAACACCATGGTCCAAAATTTTGGGATGCAGCAAAAGCAGTCCTAAGAGGAAAGTATATGGCAATATAAGGCTACCTTAAGAAGCAAGAAAAATCTCAAATAAACAACCAAACCTTACACCTAAAGGAGCTAGCCAAAGGACAACAAATGAATCCTAAAGCCAGAAGTAGGGAAATACTAAAGATTAGAACAAAAATAAATGATATACAAACTTAAAAAATTTTAAACAGATCAATGAAACCAGGAGCTGGTTCATTGAAAAATTTAATAAAATTGATAAACCCCTAGCCAGACCTATCATAAAGAAAAGAGAAAGGACCCAAATAAAATCACAAATGAAAAGGAAGAAATAACAACCAACACCACATAAATACAATAATCAGAGAATACTATGAAACATTATATGCCAACAAATTGGACAACCTGGAAGAAATGTATAAATTACTAGAAACATATAATCTACCACCACTGAAACAGGAAAGAATAGAAAATTTGAACAGACATATAACCAGCAAAGAAATTGCAACAGTAATCAGAAAACTCCCAGCAAACTAAACTTCAGGGCCAAATGGGTTCCCAGGAGAATTCTACCAAACATTTAAAGAGTTAGTACCTATTCTTCTCGAACTATTCCAAAAATATAACAGAAAGGAAAACCTCCAAACTCATTCTCTGAGGCCAACATTAGCCTGATACCAAAATCAAATAAAGACTCCACTAAAGAAGAAAACTACAAGGGAGGGGCCAAGACAGCAGAAGAGCATGGAAGGTTTTTTTTTTTGTCTCTCATCTCTTAAATGCAGCCAGATCAACACTAAACCTTCTTGCACACCTAGAAAACTGATTTGAGGATTAACACAACAATATGCACAACCTGAACCATAGAACTCAGCAGGTATGTGGCGTAGAGAGGTGAACTGGGGTAGAGAAAAGCTGCAGAGAGCAGGGAGCTGTTTTTGCTTGTGGAGAGATGAAAATGGGGGCAGGAGGAGAGTATGGGCAAAGCACACCTGGAAAGTAGCTGGAGAGAAAAAGGGAGAGTGGAAACAGCCACAAGGGACTGAAAAAAAAGGGAGAAAGGAGAAAATAGAGGGTTTAAATTCCATTAAGACTCTATAAACAGGGGGAGCACAGAGTCTGAAACTCTGCAGGTCGATACCTGGTGGTGCTCTGGGGGGAAAGACAAATCCCTAGGAGCAGAAAGAGAGGTCCAAGGGGTCCTTGGGCCACACAGGGAGAGGCAGTTCCCTGCTGGGAGGACATTTGCAGCAGTGCAGCTTCCACAAAGAAAAAGGTCCCAGTGGACCCAAAGAATGGCCACATTTGCCGGTGTTGGAGCAAGGACATTAAGGGTGAAGTCTGGTGCCAGATGTGTGTTGTGATTTGCCATAATCCTTGAAACACTGTTGCTACATGATCACATGAACTTATTCTGGGGCGGGCTGGCACCTGGCCACAGTTGCTGGGCAGAGGCAGTGGCACAGGCTCATGAACATTCCTGGGGACAGACCAGCACCTGGCCATTGCTCAGCAAGACCCTACCCCAGAGGGTCAGAGTGAGTCAAAGCTGCAGTCCCTCAGAAGTGAGGGGTTGGGAAACAGACCCATTGAGATAAAACTCAGGATGGAGGTGCCACCTGGCAGCCTGATGGCTTTGTCACAGACAGTGTAGAAGCAGGTGGTGGATGGAAGCCAGAGACAAAGGAGACGTGCTTGATTGCAGGTTGGGGAGAGCACAGAGTTCTGGTAAGAGACACTGGGTAGCTGGGTGACTCCATTTTCACCCTCTGGCATATTCACATACACACCCACAAGTGCCACAACAATCCACCCCAGTAAGCTAAGCAACGCCATCTAGTGGAGAACGGAGCCATTATATTAAGCCCTGCACAACTGGGCCAACTGCCCTCTTGAGGAACAGAAGTCTCTCCACCTGCTTAGTTTACAGACTATAAAGTGCTTCATAGTTTGTCCTCTAGGGGAAACCGGATGTAATTTCAATTGTACTTGATTCTGTTCACTGGTTCATCTATTCAATTTCTTTTTCTTTTTCTTTTCTTTCTTATTCTTGTATATAGAAAGAGACACTATTTTTATTTTCCATATTTTTAAAAAGACTTTTAATTTTTTCCTACTATATTTTTTACCTTTTTGTAAATTTTTTAAATTCTATTTTACTTCCATCATTTCACTTTATTTATTTTATTGTATCCATTTTTTCAAAATTTCAACCTATTTCCTTTTTTTGTCCTCTTTTTTCTTTTCTTTTTTTTCCCCTTTTTTCTCTGATCTATCAAGTATTTTTCAACAAGACCAAAACATACGTAGGATCTATCATCCTTTATTTGATTTCTTTGTGTTGTTTTTAATTTTTTAATTTTAATTTTAATTTTTTTAATTTATTAATTCCTTTTTTCCTTCAAAATGATGAAAGGAAGAAATTTACCCCAAAAGAAAGAACAGGAATAAACGACAGCCAGGGACTTCATCAACACACATGCAAGCAAGATGTCTGAAACAGAGTTTAGAATCACGATAATAAAAATACTATCTGGGGTTTAAAACAGACTAGAATCCCTTTCTGTGGAAAAAAAAAGAAGTAAAATCTAGTCAGGATGAAAATAAAATTATACTGCTATAACTGAGCTGTAATCTCGAATGGACACCACAGTGGCAAGGATGGATGAAACAAAGGAGCGAATCAGCAATACAGAGGACAAACTTATGGAGAATACTGAAACAGAAAAAAAGAGGGAGACTAATGCAAATGAGAACGAAATAAGAATTAGAGATCTCAGTGACTCATTAAAAATGAGTAACATCAGACTCATAAGGGCTCCAGAAGATGAAGAGAGAGAAATAGGGGTAGAAGGTTTACATGAGCAAATCATAGCAGAAAACTTTTTAACTTGGGGAAAGACATACACATGAAAATCCAGGAAGCACAGAGAACTCCCATTAGATTCAACAAAAACTGACCATCAACAAGGCATGTCATAGTCAAATTCACAAAATACTCAGGCAAGGAGAGAATCATGAAAGCAGCAAGGGAAAAAAAGTCCTTAGCCTACAAGGGAAGACATATCAGGTTTGCAGCAGACCTATCCACAGAAACTTGGCAGGCCAGAAAGGAGTGGCAGTATATATTCGATGTGCTAAATCAGAAAAACATGCAGCCAAGAATTCTTTATCCAGCAAGGCTGTCATTCAAAATAGAAGGAGAGATAAAAATTTTCCCAGACAAACAAAAATTAGAGTTTGTGACCATTAAACCAGCCTGGCCAGAAATTTTAAGGGGGACTCTCTGAGGGGAGAAAAAAATGAAAAAAAAATTACCAAAAGCAGCAAATACTAGAAATGACCAGAGAATACCACCAGGAACATCAACTCTACAGGCAAAATAATGGTATAAATTCATATCTTTCAGTACTCACTCTAAATGTCAATGGACTCAATGCTCCAATCAAAAGACATAGGGTAACAGAATGGATAAGAAAACAATATCCATCTATATGTTGTTTACAAGATACCCATGTTAGACCTAAAAACAGCTTCAGATTGAAAATAAGGGGATGGAGAACCATCTATCATGCTAATGGTCAACAAAAGAAATCTGGAGTGGCCACACTTATATCAGGCAATCTAGATTTTAAAACAAAGACTGTAACATGAGGGGCGCCTGGGTGGCTCAGTCGGTTAAGCGTCTGCCTTCAGCTCAGGTCACGATCTCGCGGTCTGTGAGTTCAAGCCCCACGTCGGGCTCTGGGCTGATGGCTCAGAGCCTGGAGCCTGTTTCAGATTCTGTGTCTCCTTCTCTCTCTTCCCCTCCCCCATTCATGCTCTGTCTCTCTCTGTCTCAAAAATAAATAAACGTTTAAAAAAAAAGATTGTAACATGAGATGAAGAAGGGCATTATATCATAATTAATGGGTCTATCCACCAAGAAGACCTATCAATTGTAAACATTTATGCTCCAAATGTGAAAGCATCCAAATATATAAATCAATTATTCACAAACATAAAGAAACTCATTGATAATAATACCATAATCGTAGGGGACTTCACACCACACTTACAGCAATGGACAGATCATCTAAACAGAAAATCAACAAGGAAACAATGAATGACATTGTTTGGCTTTGAATGACACACTGAACCAGATGGACTTAACAGATATATACAGAACATTTCATCCTACAGCAGTGAAATACAAATTATTCTCCAGTGCACATGGAACATTCTCCAGAATAGGTCACATACTGGGAGACAAAGCAGCCCTCAACAAGTACAAAGAGATCAAGATCATACCGTGCATATTTTCAGACCACAATGCTATGAAACTTGAAATCACCCACAGGAAAAAATTTGGGAAGATAGCAAATACTTGGAGACTAAAGAACATCCTACTAAAGAATGAATGGGCTAACCAAGAAGTCAAAGAGGGAATTAAAAAGTACATGGAAGCCAATGAAAATGATAACACCACAGCCTCAAACATCTGGGATGTAGCAATGGCTGTCATAAGAGGGAAGTATATAGCAATCCAGGCCTTCCAAAAAGAAGGAAGAAAGGTCTCAGATACATAACCTAACCTTACACCAGAAGAGCTGGAAAAAGAACAGCAAATAAAACCTAAAACCAGCAGAAGACAAGAAAAAAAAGATTAGAACATAAATCAATGCTATCAAAACCAAAGAAACAAACTAAAAAAAACAACAACAATAGAACATATAAATAAAACCAGGAGCTGGTTCTTTGAAAGAATTAACACAACTGATAACCCCCTAGCCAGTTCAACCCCAAAAAAATGAGAAGGAAAAGACCCAAATAAATAAAATCAAGAATGAAAGAGATCACAACCAACTCTGCAGAAATACAAACAATAATAAGATAATATTATCAGCAATTATACACCAATAAAATGGGCAATCTGGAAGAAATGGACAAATTCCTACCAAAACTAAAACAGGAAGAAAGAGAAAATTTGAACAGACCCATAACCAGCAAAGAAATCAAAATAATATTCAAAAATCTCCCAACAAAGAAGAGTGCAGGACAGAATGGCTTTCCAGGGGAATTCTACCAAACATTTAAAGAAGAATTAACACCTATTCTTTTGAAGCTGTTCCAAAAAAATAGAAATGAAAGGAAGTCTTCCAAACTCATTCTATGAAGCCAGAATTACATTCATTCCAAAACCAGACAGAGCCCCTATTAAAAAGGACAACTACAGACCAATTTCCCTGATGAACATGGATGCAAAAATCCTCAACAAGATACTAGCCAACCGGATCCAACAATACATTAAAAGAATTATTCACCACGACCAAGTGGGGTTTATACATGGGATGCAGGGCTGGTTCAATATCCACAAAACAATAAATATGATACATCACATCAATTTTTAAAAAAAGGACAAGAAGCACATGATCCTTTCAATATATCCAGATAAAGCATTTGACAAAATATAGCATTCTTTCTTGATAAAAAAAACCCTCAAGAAAATAGGGATAGAAGTATCATACCTCAAGATCATAAAAGCCATGTATGAAAGATCCATGGCTAATATCATCCTAATGGGGAAAAACTGACAGCTTTCCCCTAAGGTCAGGAACAAGACAGGGATGTCCACTCTTACCACTGTTATTCAACATAATATTGGAAGTCTTAGTCTCAGCAATCAGACAACACAAAGGAATTAAAGGCATCCAGATCAGCCAGGAGGAAGCCAAATTTTCACTCTTAACAGATGACATGCTACTCTATATGGAAAACCCAAAAGATTCCACCAAAAACTGCTTGAACTGATCCACGAATTCAGCAAAATTGCAGGATATAAAATCAATGCACAGAAATCGGTTGCATTCCTATACACCAACAATGAAGCAACAGAGAAATCAAGGAATCTATCCCATTAACAATTGCATCAAAACCATAAAATACCTAGGAATAAACCTAACCAAAGAGATGAAAAATCTATGCACTGAAAACTATAGAAAGCTTATGAAAGAAATTGAAGAAGACACAAAAAAATGGAAAAAGATTCCATGCTCCTGGATAGGGAGAATAAACGTTGTTAAAATGTTGATACTACCCAAAGCAATCTACATAGTCAATGCAATATCTATCAAAATAACACCAGCATTCTTCACAGAGTTAGAGCAAACAATCCTAAAATTTGTATGGAACCAGAATAGACCCTGGATAGCCAAAGCAATCTTGAAAAATAAAACCGAAGCTGGAGGCATCACACTCCAGGACTTGAAGATGTATTACAAAGCTGTAATCGTCAAGACAGTATGGTACTGATACAAGAACAGACACTCCGATCAATGGAACAGAATACAGAACCCAGAAATGGACCCACAAACGTATGGCCAACTAATCTTTGCAAAGCAGTATAGAATATCCATTGGGATAAAGACAGTCTCTTCAGCAAGTGGTGCTGGGTAAACTGGACAGCAACATACAGAAAAATAAATCTGGACCACTTTCTTACATCCTACATAAAAATAAATTCAAAATGGATGAAAGACCTAAACGTAAGAGAGAAAGCCATCAAAATCCTCGAGGGAAAAGCAGGCAAAAACCTCTTTAACCTTGGTCACAGCAACTTCTTACTCAGCATGTCTCCAGAGGCTAGGGAAAGAAAAGGAAAACTGAACTACTGGGACCTCATCAAAATAAAAAGCTTTTGCACAGCAAAGGAAACCATCAGCAAACCTAAAATGCAACCAACAGAACGGGAGAAGATATTATCAAATGACATATCAGGTAAAGGGTTAGTATCCAAAATCTATAAAGAACTTACAAACTCAGCACTCAAAAAATTCAAATAATCCAGAGAATAAATGGGTAAAAGACATAAATAGACACTTCTCCAAAGAAGACATCCAGATGACCAGCTAACACATGAAAAGATACTCAACATCACTCATTATCAGAGAAATACAAATCAAAACCACAATGAGATACCACCTCACACCTGTCAGAATGGCTAATATTAACAACTCAGGCAAAAACAGATGTTGGCGAGGATGCAGAGAAAGAGGATCTCTTTTGCATTGCTGGTGGGAATGCAAGCTGGTGCAGCCACTCAGGAAAACAGTATGGAGGTTCCTCAAATAGTTAAAAATAGAACTACTCTATGACCGAGCAACTGCACTACTAGGTATTTATCCAAGGGATACAGATGTGATGTTTCGAAGGGGCACATGCACCCCAATGTTTATAGCAGCACCATCGACAATAGCCAAAGTATGGAAAGAGCCCAAATGTCCATGGACGGATGAATGGATAAAGAAGATAGATAGATAGATAGATAGATAGATAGATAGATACACACACACATACACACACACACACACACACACACACACACACACACACAGACAATGGAGTATTACTTGGCAATCAAAAAGAATGAAACCTTGCCATTTGCAACTACATGGATGGAATTAGAGGATATTATGCTAAGTGAAATTAGTCAGAGAAAGACAAATATCATATGACTACCCTCATATAAGGAATTTGAGACACAAAACAGATGAACATAAGGGAAGTGAAGCAAAAATAATATAAAAACAGGAAGGGGCCAAAATAGGGGGTTTCTGGAGGGGTTGTGTGAGGGGGGGATGGGCTAAATGGGTAAGGAGCATTAAGGAATCTACTTCTGAAATTATTATTTTACTATATGCTAACTAACTTGGATGTAAATTTAAAAATTAATTAATTAATTTAAACAATAAAATAAATGTTAAAAAGTGAATAATCTACATTTACTATATATTCACCTTTCTAGTGAGATTTATTCTTTCACGTGTTTTCTTGTTGTTAGTTAACACCCTTTCTTTTCAACTTAAAAAAAATCCCATTAATACTTCCTGTAAGGCTGGTTTAGTGCTGATAAACTCCAGCTTTTCTTGCCTGGAAAACTGTTTCTCTCTCCTTCAATTCAGAATATATTCTTGGTTAGGAGTTTTTTTCAGTATTTTGAATATGTCATTCCACTTTCCTCTGACCTGCAAATTTTGTGCTGAAAAATCTATTAGTCTTATGGGGATTCTCTTTTACCCCAAAAGTTGTTTTTCTCTAGCATAATGTATAAACTTGTCAAATCACTATGTTGTGCACCTGACACTAATGTAACATTGTGTTTCAACTATGCTTCAATAAAAAAGTTGTTTTCCTTTAAAAAAAAAAAAAAAAGAACTACAGGGAAATATCCCTGATGAATAAGGCTACAAAAATTCTCAACAAAATATTAGCAGAAAGAATTCAACAATACATTAAAAAATCATTCACCATGATCAAGTGGGATTTATACCTGGGTTGCAAGGGTGATCCAATATTCACAAATCAAAGAATGTGATACATCACATAAATAGGACAAAGGATAAGAACCGTATGATCACTTCAATAGACAAAGAAAAACCATCTGACAAAATACAACATCCATTCATGATAAAAACCCTCAACAAAGCAGGTTTGGAGGAAGCTTACCTCAACATAG
The DNA here is from genome assembly GCF_018350215.1 of Panthera leo. Taxonomy (NCBI): domain Eukaryota; kingdom Metazoa; phylum Chordata; class Mammalia; order Carnivora; family Felidae; genus Panthera; species Panthera leo. The sequence goes on along the minus strand of NC_056694.1, from coordinate 16,225,881 downwards.
TAAAGGCCTTATATGGAAAACCCACAGTGAATATCAAAGGCGATATTTAAAAATGGAGAGGTTATCCTCTAAGGACAGGAAAAATACAAAGATGTCCATCCCCAAACTTTTTTCAACATAGTACTAGAAGTCTTAACCATAGCAATTAGACAACAAAAAGAAATAAAAGGCATACAAATTAGGAAGAAGTAAAACTTTCAGTATTGGAAGATAACATGATGGTATATAGAAAACTCATAAGACTCCATTAAAAAACTGCACAAACTGATAAATGAATTTAGTAAAGTTGCAGAATACAAAGTCAATACATAAATCTGTTGCATTTCTAGATAGCCCCAATGAAGCTATCATTACAGAACAGAAAGAGAAACTAAGGACTCAATCCCACGTACAATTGCACCAAACACAATAAGATAGCTAGTAAGAGACCTAAACAAAGAGGTGAAAGACCTGTATTCTGAAAACTATTTAAACACTGATGAAAGAAATTGAAGATGACACCAAGAAATGGAAAGATATGTCATGCTCATGGATCAAAAGAACAAATATTGCTAAATGTCTATACTACCCAAAGCAAGTTACACATTTAACTAAATCCCTAAAAAAAATACCAACAGCATTTTTCACAGAACTAAAACAAACAATTCTAAATTTTATATGGAACCATAAAAGACCCCAAATTCCCAAAGCAATCTTGAAAAAGAAAAGCAGGGCCACTTGGGTGGCTCAGTCAGTGAAGCATCTGACTCTTGAGTTCAGATCAGGTCATGATCTCATGGTCATGGGATTGAGCCCTGCATCAGGCTGTGAGCTGACAGCACAGAGCCTACTTGGGAGTCTCTCTCTCCCTCTCTCTCTGCCCCTCACCCACTTCTGTATACGTGCTCTCTCTCTCACTCACTCACTCTCTCTCTCAAAATAAATAAATAAACATAAAAAGAGAAAGAAAAGCTAGAGGCATCACAACTCCACATTTCAAGTTATATTACAAAGCTGTAGTAATCAAAACAATATGGTACTGGTACAAATATAGATATATAGATCAATAGAACAGAATAGAAAACCCAGTAATAAACCCACATCTATATAGTCAATTAATCTTTGACAAAGCAGGAAAGAATATCTGATGGGAAAAGGACAGTCCCTTCAACAAATGGTATTGGGAAAACGGCTCAGCTACACGAAAGAGAAAGAAACTGGACCATTTTCTTACACCATACATAAAAACAAATTTAAAATGGATTAAAGACTTAAATTCGAGTCCTAAAACAATAAAAATCATAGACGTGAACACAGGAAGTAACCTCTTTGACATCAGCTGCAGCAACCTTTTTTTCAGTAAGCCCCCTGAGGCAAGGGAAACAAAATAAAAAATAAACCATTGCAACTACATGAGAATAAAAAGCTTCTGCCCACCAAAGGAAACAGACAACAAAACTAAAAGGCAACCTGTGGAATGGGAGAAGATAGTTGCAAATTACATATGTGATAAAGGGTTAGTATCCAAACTGTATAAAGAACTTATAAAATGCAACATCCAAAAAACAAATAATCTAATTTTAAAATGGGCAGAAGGGGTGGGGCACCTGGGTGGCTCAGTAGGTTAAGCGTCTGACTTCAGCTCAGGTCATGATCTCACAGTTTGTAGGTTCGAGGCTTGCATCAGGCTCTGTTCTGACAGGTCAGAGCCTGGAGCCTACTTTGGATTCTGTGTCTCCCTCTCTCTCTCTGGCCCTCACCTGCTCACACTCTGTCTCTCTCTCTCTTTCAAAACTAAATAAACATTTTTTAAAAATTAAAAATGGGAAGAAGACATAGACATTTCTTCAAAGAAGACATCCAGATGGTCAACAGACACATGAAAAGATGTTCATCATCACTTACCATCAGGGAAATGCAAATCAAAACTACAATGCGGTATCACCTCACACCTGTCAGAAAGGCTAAAATTAACAACACAAGAAACAACAGGTGTTGGCAAAGATGTAGAGTAAAAGAACACTCATGCACTGTTGGTGCAAATGCAAACTGAGGCAGCCACTCTGGAAAACAATATGAAGTTTTGTTTGTCAAAAAGTTAAAAATAGAACTAGCCTAAGATCCAGCATTTGCACTACTGGGTATTTAAGCAAAGAATACAAAAACACTAATTCAAGGAGCTATATGTACCCCTATAATTATAGCAGCATTGTTTACAATAGCCAAGATATGGAAGTAGCCCAAATGTCCATAGACTGATGGATAAAGAAGAGGCATATATATTTTATATATATTATTCATATACGCACTCATATATTTTTATGCTGAATAAAAAATATATATGTAATTCCATATAATGTATGGAATATATTATATATTTATTATATATTATATATGGAATATTATATATGATATGTGGAATATTATGTATTATATATGGAATATTATATATGGAATATTATTCAGCATAAAAATAATGAAATCTTGCCATTTTCGATAAGATAGAGGGAGCTAGAGAGTATAATGCTAAGTGAAATAAGACAGAGAAAGACAAATACCATATGATTTCACTCATATGTAGAATTTAAGAAACAAAACAAACAAAGGGAAAAAAAACTGGGTGTTGTTTGGAAGTGTGGAATCATAATATTGTACACCTTAAACTAATATAATACTGTATGTTAACTAACTAGAATTAAAATAAAAACTTAAAAACCCAACATCTACAAATTAAATTTCCTGTCTTTTGTGGACACAGCTCATAGCACCCCAAAACAATTACAAAGTAACATCAGAGATCTCTGATCATAACAATATATAATCATGAAAAATTTTTAAATATTGCAAAGTTACCAAATGTGACACAGAGACACAAAGTCATCAAATGCTCTTGGAAAAGCCAGGCTGATAGACTTGTTTTACACAGAGCTGCAATAAACTTTCAATTTGTAAAAAAAATACATAAAAAGAAATATATCTGACAAGCACAATAAGGTAAATCTAGTAAAATCAGGTATTCTTGTACAAATAAGGAGGTTAAATAAGTAATCAAAAATTTACCAACACAGAAAACTCAGGCTTCAGTATTGAATTCTAATAAACACTTAAAGAAGAATTGACACCAATACTTAAAATCTTCCAAGAGGATTAAAGGGAAAATTTCCAACTCTTTTGAAGGCCAAAATTATCCTGATATAAAAAAAAATTACAGATAAATATCCCTAATAAACACAGATGCAAAATCTTCAACAAAATACTTAGCAACGTGAATTCAACAGCAAATTAAAAGGATCATACACAATGAGTAGGTGGGATTTATCCTCAGAATGCAAGGATTATTCAATATAAGTAAGTTGATTTATAAACACCACATTGATTGAAAAAGAAAAATTACATAACTATTTCAATAGTTGCAGAACAGAGACTTGATGTAATTTAACACCTTTTCATCATTTAAAAAATAGCAAAACTCTTGAAACTATGTAGAAAAGAATTTATGTCAACACAATAAAAGCTATATATGAAAAGCCCATGGCCAACCTCTAAATTGTTAACTTTATGGGCATTGAATTGTTTGTTGTATTCTTATCTTTTTAATATTTGTTTCGCATTTCGTTTAAAGCGCTTTTCAGCTCCTCGTGACTGTTCCTTAGTCCCTTGATCTCTGTAGCAAGAGATTCTCTGCTGTCCTCTATACTGTTTTCAAGCCCAGCGATTAATTTTATGACTATTATTCTAAATTCACTTTCCGTTATATTATTTAAATCCTTTTTGATCAGTTCATTAGCTGTTATTTCCTGGAGATTCTTCTGAGGGGAATTCTTCCGTTTGGTCATTTCGGAGAGTCCCTGGCGTGGTGAGGACCTGCAGTGCACTTCCCCTGTGCTGTGGTGTATAACTGGAGTTGGTGGGCGGGGCCGCAGTCCGACCCGATGTCTGCCCCCAGCCCACTGCTGGGGCCACAGTCAGACTGGTGTGTGCCTTCTCTTCCCCTCTCCTAGGGGCGGGATTCACCGTGGGGTGGCGTGGCCCGTCTGGGCTACTTGCACACTGCCAGGCTTGTGGTGCTGGGGATCTGGCGTATGAGCCGGGGTGGTTAGGCAAGGTGCACGGGGGCAGGAGGGGCAGGCCTAGCTCGCTTCTCCTTAGGTGATCCACTTCAGGAGGAGCCCTGTGGCAGCGGGAGGGAGTCAGATCCGCTGCCGGAGGTTTGGCTCCGCAGAAGCACAGAGTCGGGTGTTTGCGCTGAGCGAGTAAGTTCCCTGGCAGGAACTGGTTCCCTTTGGGATTTTGGCTGGGGGATGGGCGGGGGAGATGGCGCTGGCGCCTTTGTTCCCCGCCAAGCTGAGCTCTGCCGTCCGGGGGCTCAGCAGCTCTCCCTCCCTTTGTCCTCCAGCCTTCCCGCTTTCCGAGCAAAGCTGTTAACTTCTGACCTCCCAGACGCTAAGTCGCGCTTGCTGTCGGAACACAGTCCGTCCGGCCCCTCCGCTTTTGCAACCCAGACTGGGGGGCTCCGCTTGGCCGGCGAGCCGCCCCTCCGCCCCGGCTCCCTCCCGCCAGTCCGTGGAGCGCGCACCGCCTCGCCGCCCTTCCTCCCCTCTTCCGTGGGCCTCTCGTCGGCGCTTGGCTCCGGAGACTCCCTTCTGCTAATCCTCTGGCGGTTTTCTGGGTTCTTTAGGCAGGTGTAGGTGGAATCTAAGTGATCAGCAGGACGCGCGGTGAGCCCAGCGTCCTCCTACGCCACCATCTTCCCTCTCTCCCCTAATATTTGTGAAATCAGTAATAATGTCTTCTTTTTTGTTCCTGATGTTGGTGATATTTGGCTTCTCATTTATTTTTCTTGCTCAGTCTAGTTAAAAGTTTTCAATTTATTGATTTTCTGACATTTTTTCTGTTTTCATCAATTTCTGCTGTAGTATGATTTTTCCTTTCTTTTTCTTGCTTTAGGGTAAATTTGTTCTTATTTGGCTAGTTTCTTGACATTGAAATTTATAATACTTGAGATTGTCGTTTTTTCTAACATAAGTATCTTATGCTATTAATTTCCCTAGGTGGCTCAGTCGGTTGAGCATCTGACTTTGGCTCAGGCCATGATCTCATGGTTCGTGGGTTCGAGCCCCACATCGGGCTCTGTGCTGACAGCTCAGAGCCTGGAGCCTGCTTCAGTTTCTGTGTCTTCCTCTCTCTGCCCTTCCCCCACTCACTCACTCTCTCTCTCTCTCTCTCTCTCTCTCAAAAAAAAACATTAAAAAAATTTTTTAAATTTCCCTCTAAGTAAAACTCCTGCGGCATTCCTATAGCTTTTTTTTAATTGCAGTAAGATCGCTTAATGGATATCTACTCTCATAACAAGTTTTTGAATGTAATATAAAGTACTATTACATATACTGTTAAACCTTCTGTTGTACAGCAGATCTCATCTTGCATGATTAAAACGTTATGTCCATTGAACAAGAACTCTTAATTCCTCCTTCTCCCCAACCATTGGCAAACATTTTATACTCTTCTATGAGTTTGGTGAGGGGTTGTGATCAAGAAAGGGAAATGTCTTGGGGCACCTGGATGGCTCAGTCGGTTGAGTGTCCGACTTCAGCTCAGGTCATGATCTCACGGTCTGTGAGTTTGAGCCCTGCATTGGGCTCTGTGCTGACAGCTCAGAGCCTGGAGCCTGCTTCAGATTCTGTGTGTCCCTCTCTCTCTGCTCCTCCCCCGCTCATGCTGTCTCTCTATCTCTCTCTGTCAAAAATAAATAAACATTAAAAAAATTTTTATAAGAAAGGGAAATGTCTAAGGCCCATGGGAATCAGACCACAATTTGAATGAAAGGTGATTACATAGGATGTTTCAGAATTATCTATTAACCTGTTCATAAATGTTTTATGCGTTTTTATATTATACATAATATAGTTTAAGGAAACTTGTTCTGTATTATTTCAAATGTATTTTAATTATTATAAAAATTCAACATAAGGTCTGAGTTATTGTAAGTTACTAAACTTACAATAGTGGCTATTTTTGGAAAAAGAAAAGGCTCTAAGTACTTACATTTGGCTAAGTGGGTTTTCATTTCATCTGGATCGTTTAAATTTTTACAGAAATAAATTTACTTATAACTTGGGTAAGTGATTTTAAAAATGAGAATATCCAACAAGTAAATATATGGGGAAAATCTATTTGAAAAATTTATAGAAATCAACCTTATATATAGGATATCTATATCGATATTGATATAGATATATAAGGATATACCCTTATATAAAGGATTCAATGGTGAGAATCAGATGGATATGTCTGCATCCTAATCTATAAAACCAGTAAATTTAATCTTATTGGGAAAAAAAGAGTGTTTGTATAAACAAGATCATCCTGGATTTTCTGGATACATCTTAGTTCAAACAACAAATGTCCTTAAAAGAGACATAAGGAGAGCAGAGAAGGCTATATAAAGGTGGAGGCAGATGGGAGTGATATAGCCAGAGGAAATGTCAGTAAAGAAGGTAAATTCCTTTAAAGAATAAAATCTTTTGTAATTAAAATAAGAAAACACTAACCTGGCTTCTTTGTTTATTTGATCACCATATCCCACTGTTTTCACAACAGTTAATTTCAATTGAACATTACTTTCCTGAAGTTCATATGTCTGAATTTTAAGTCCAACATTTGAGTAAAAATGTGAGGATTTTTTGTCTTTCAAATTAGTATTGAATAATGTGTCGATGAGTGTTGATTTTCCAATTCCAGTTTCCCCTGTAATAAACATAGATACATTATCTAGGGGCATAAAATGGCTAAGAAGAAGTAACGCTTAACCCAAATACATCAATGACTATAATGTCCTTTAAAGTATACATGTTTAGGGGCTCCTGAATGGCTCAGTTGGTTGAGCGTCCAACGTCAGTTCAGGTTATGATCTCACAGCTCATGGGTTCAAACCCCGCATTGGGATCTATGCTGACAGCTCAGAGCCTGTAGCTGCTTCAGATTCTGTCTCCTTCTCTCTCTGCCCCTTCCCCTGCTTATGTGTGTGCACTCTCTCTCTTTCAAAAATAAATAAATATAAAAAATGCATTTAAAAAATCTTGTGAATAAAAATGAGGTATACATGTTTCTCTTGACTCTCTCAGTCATTAATATAATATAGAAAAAATATACACGAAAACATATCAGATTTTGAAGAGCACTGAAACATCCAAAGAAAATAAAAGTCTAGGGGTGCCTGGGTGGCTCAGTCAGTTAAGCGTCCAACTTTTGGTTTCAGCTCAGGTCATGATCTCATGATTCATGGACTCTAGCCCCACATTGCCCTCTGTACTGACAGTGTGGAGCCTGCTTGAGATTCTCTCTCCATCTCTCTCTGTCCCCCCCCCCCACTCTGTCTCTCTCTCTCTCAAAAACAAATAAAAATTTATTTGTATAAAAAATCTAAGTAATGTGACTAACATGATGGGAACAAATACAGATAGAAGGACATGGTCTTGAATTAGCAGCACCAGTGTTACACTACTTAGGTAAGTTGAAGTAAGCATTTGAGAAAATTAAGTACTAATTCAGATGAGGAATCAGGTACTTACCCACACAGAGAATATTAAAAGAAAATCCTTGTTGAATAGATTGGTTTACCAACTGATGAGGCAAACATTCAAAACCAAAATGACCAAGCATTGTTAAGCAACGGACACTATCTCCTCTTTGCTTAAAAACACAAAAATAAAACAATTAATTAAAATTAGTAATATCATTTGAAAAATAATTTTAATAATAGGTTTAAGAAATTAGAATTATCATTTGATTATCATAACTCAGACAAGATTTGAATTAAGTAAATTTGTGAGCAAGTAAGTCTTGTCCAGACACATAGTTTTTGCTTTCAATTTTAAAAATAGTAAATGTGTAGGAGGGAGAGGAAGACGGCAGCAGAGTAGGAGGACCCTAGCCTCATCTTGTCTCTTGAACACAAATAGATAACTATAAAATCATCCTAAATACTCCAGAAATCAATCTGAAGACAGACAGAACAAACTCCACAACGAAGGGAGAGAAGAGGCCACATCAAAGAAGGTATGAGGTGCAGAGAAGTGGTATAGGGGAGAAAAAGATTATGGGTGCTTCAGAAAGGAGGGAGCCAGCATCACAGAGAAGAGTGAGAAAGAGAGGAGCACAGAGGGGAACACCCAAGGAGAATATTTTACAAAAGTCATTGGTTTGGAAAACTAGAGGGGCTGAATTTCATGAGTTCTTGCAACCAATGGTGCTTAAAGCCTGGAGTTTTAAAGGTGAGCTGGCTTGTCTGGGAGAGAGCCCCAAGGGCATTTTTCTGCTCTTGGATATAAGGCAGGCAAACAACCCAGGGGCAGATCCCATGGAAACAGCACTCCAAAGAATGCCTGGGCACATAGTGGGGAAAGTATTTGCTCTTCTCTGAGCACATACCAAAGAGGCATCATTCACAGATGCCTCTGTGGGAACATAAGAGCTACCTGGCACCATTTCAGTCCCCTGCCCCTCAGCATAAACAAAGAGCCACCTGCGGAAGCAGTGCAGTGCCCACACTAACTTGCTTGCACAAAGCCCACTCCCTGCACTCTGATGGGACTGCCCTTCTCATTCAAGCTCGCCTCAAGCACAATGGGGTGGACCCCTCCCTTAGAAGGCAAGCACAAACCCCTGTCCACATCATGTCTCCTGACCAGAGAATTTTATGGGCACTTAGTTCTGGTGGAAGTAGTGTCAGGTCTCATTTCATAAGCAGACCAGAACACACCTAATTAAAACTCACAACATTTAGGCCAGGGACCAAACAATGCCCACAGCAGACAAGGAGAACCTCTGCAGATGACTGGCCTGAAGGATAGAGTAGCCAAAACACAATAGCAGAGTGCATGCAGCACACATCCAGACACTTACTGAAATGACAGGCTGGGATGTTACATGATCTCCTCTTCATAAGGCCATTATTTCAGAATAGAGACATAGCTGGCTTTTCTAACAGAGAAGGCAGAGACATAAACAAAATGCAAAGATGGAGTGATTGATCACAAATGAAAGAACAAGATAAGGCCATGGCCAGTGAAACAGATATAAGTAACATGTCTGATGGAAAATTTAAAGCAACCATCATAAGAATACTATCAGGGCTTGAGAAAAGAATGGAAGACATCAGACACCCTTACCACAGATATAAAAGACTTAAAATGAATCAGTCAGAGATAAAGAATACAATGAACGACGACGTTAGAAACAGTCCTGATGCAATGAACAGTAGGGTGGAAGAAGCAGAGGAATGAATTAGTGACACAGAAGACAAAATAATGGAGAAGATGGCAGCAAAGTAGGAGGACCCTAGGCTTGTCTCATCCCTTGAACACAATTAGATAGCTATCAAATCATTCTAAATAATCCAGAAATCAACCTGAAGACTGGCAGAACAGGCTCCATAACTAAAGGGAGAGAAAGAAGCCACATCAAAGAATGTAGAAAGTGTGGAGACATGGTTTAATGGAGAAATGGGTGCTGCAGAGAGGAAGCAGCTGTGTTCACAGGAAAAAGCAAGAGAGAGTGAGCACACAAGGGAAAGAACACACAAGGAGAACATTTCCCCTAAAGCCATTGGCAGGAAAAACAAGAGGGGTTGATTTTTTGTGAGTTCTTACAACCAGCAGGGTTTAAAGATGAGTTTTAAAGGTCCACAGGCTTTGCTAGGATTGAGCCCTGAAGGCACTGATTTATTCCTAGAGATAAGGCAGGCAAACAACTGGGGGGTGGGGGGAGGAGATGGTGAGGGGAATGGGGAAGCAGAAGGCATGGGATCAGTACTATGAAGAATGCCTGGGGCACACAGTGGGGGAGATTATTTGCTGCTCATGGAGTGCATCTCTGAGAGTCAGCATTCAGAGTTGACTCTCTGGGGACAAAGGAGCCACTGGTGCTATTTCCCTCTGCAGCCCCTCAGCATATACACAGAGCCACCTGCTGGAAATAGCACAGCACTGACACTGGCTGCCTAACTTGCTTATACCAAGTTTCACCCTCTGTGCTCTGGTGCAACTGCCCTTCTCAGTCAAACTTGTCTCAGTCCCAGTGAAGTTGGCTCCTCCCCAAGAAGACTACCACAAGCCTTTGCCCACACCGTGTCCCTAAAGCCTGGAGTTTTTTTTTTTTTTTTTTTTAACGTTTATTTATTTTTGAGACAGAGAGAGACAGAGCATGAATGGGGGAGGGTCAGAGAGAAGAAGACACAGAATCTGAAACAGGCTCCAGGCTCTGAGCTGTCAGCACAGACCCCGATGTGGGGCTCGAACTCATGGACCGCGAAATCATGACCTGAGCCAGTCGGCCGCTTAACCGACTGAGCCACCCAGGCACCCCTAGCCTGGGGTTTTAGAAGTCAGCAGGCTTGGCTGGGAGAGATCCCAGAGGGCACTGTGCGGCTCCCGGATAAAAGGTAAGCAATAATCCAGAAGCAGAGAGTCTGGACACAGACATCTCAAAAATGCCTGGGTCAAACATGGAGAGGAGATTATTTGCTTTTCTTGGAGTGCTTCCCTGAGAGGCAGCATTCAAGGAGTCACCTCTACAGGAACAAAGGAGACAGCTTATGTCAGTTCTCTCCTTCAACCCTCATATAAACATAGACACACCTGCAGTAAGCAGGCAGTACCAAGACTGGCTGCCTAACCTGCCTGCACCAAATCCCACACCCCTACACTCTGGCACAACTGCCCTTCTCAGTCAAGCTTACCTCGGTACCAGCACAGCAGGCCCCTTCCCCAGAGGAAAGACCAGCATAAACACCTGGCCACACCATGTCTCCTGACCAGGAAGATCTGCAGGGCTTCAGTAGTATCAGGTCTCATTCAACAAACAGATAAGGCCATACCTAGTTAAAACTCCACATTCTGGCCAGGGACCCAACATTGCCCACTGCAGGCAAGGAGAGCCTGCAGACGCATGGTATGAAGAATAGAGCAAATAGCAGTGCATGCAGCACACACCAGAGACACTTCCTAAAGTGACAGGCCCTGGACATTTATGACCTCTTCTTCATAAGCTATTACTCTAGGGAGCAGGAAACATACAGGCTTGTAACACACAGAAGAAGGCAGAGACTTAGACAAAATGCCATGACAGAGGAATTCATCCCAAATGAAACAACAAGATAAGGTCACAACCAGAGATCTGAGAAAGGCAGATATAAGTAACATGTCTGATGGAGAATTTAAAGCAAAAATAATAAGTATATTCTCTGGGTTTAAAAAAAGAATAGAAGAAGAGCACCTTGGTGGCTCACTCAACTAATTGTCTGACTCTTGATTTTGGCTCAGGTCATGATCTCATGGTTCATGAGTTCAAGCTCTGCATCAGGCTCTGTGCTGACAGTATGGAGCCTGCTTAGGATTCTCTCTCTCTCTTTCTCCCTCTCTCTCTCTCTGTCTGTCTATTTCAAAAAAAAAACCTCAAAAAAATAAAAATAAAATGAATATTTTAAAAGAAAAGAAGAGAGGAGTGCCTGGGTGGCTCAGTCGGTTGAGCATCCGACTTTAGCTCAGGACATGATCTCGCGGTCTGTGGGTTCAAGCCCCACGTTGGGCTCTGTGCTGACAGCGCAGCCTGGAGCCTACTTCAGATTCTGTCTCCCTCTCTCTCTGCCCATTCCCCGCTCATGCTCTGTCTCTCTCTCTGTCAAAAATAAATAAACATTAAAAAAAAATTTTTAAAGAAAAGAAGAGATCAGTGAGACCATTACCACAGATATAAAAGAGTTCAAAAAGAATCAATCAGAGATGAATAGTGCAATAAATGAGATTGGAAACAGGCTTGATGCAATGAATAGCAGAGTGGAAGAAGCAGAGGAATGAATTAGTGATAGAAGACAAAGTAAGAGAAATTAAAGAAGCTAAACAAAATAAGAAAGAATTATGCAACATGAGATAGACTTAAGGAACTCAATGACTGCATCAAAGGTAATAACATTTGTATGACAAGAGTCCCACAAGAAGAAGACAGAGAAAAGGGGGCAAAACATTTATTTGAAGAAATAGTAGTTGAAAACTTCCCTAATTTGAGGAAGGAAACAGACATCCAGATCCAGGAGGCACAGAGAACTCCCATCAAAATCAACAAAAGTGGGGCCTCTGAGTGGCTCAGTCGGTTAAGCATCCAACTTCAGCTCAGGTCATGATCTCACAGTTTGTGAGTTCAAGCCCCGCATTGAGATCTGTACTGACAGCTCAGAGCCTGGAACCTGCTTGAGATTCTGTGTCTCCATCTCCTTTTGCCCCTCCCCCACTCACACTCTGTCTCTCTTTCTGGCTTTCAAAAATAAACAAACATTTAAAAAAAATTTTAAATCAACAAAAACAAGCCAACAGCAAGATATATTGTAATTACATTTGCAAATTAGAGTGAAAGAAAACATCTTTAAAGCAGCAAGACTAAAGAAGTCCTTAACTTACAAGGGAAAACCCATAAGGCTAGCTGGAGATTTCTCAATAGAAACTTGACAAACAAAATGGGAGTGGCATGATATATTCAAAGTGCTGAATGGGGAAAAACTGCAGTCAAGAATATTTTCCAGCATGGCTATCATTCAGAATAGAAGGAAAAATAGAGTTTCCCAGACAGACAAAAACCAAAGGAATTACTGACCACTAAACAACCCTGAAAAAAATATTAAAGGGGATTCTTTGAGTGGAAAGACCAAAAGTGGCAAAGAAAGAAGAGACCAAAGGTGGCAAAGACAAGAAAAGATCAGGAAAAATCTCCAGAAACAATGACAAAACAAGTAATGATGTGGCACTGAATATATCTATCAGTAATTACTTTGAATATAAATGGACTTAACACTCCAATCAAAAGCCATAGGGTGTCAGAATGGATTTAAAAAAACAATACCCACTTATATGCTGCCTATGAGACTCATTTTAGACCTGAAGACACCTGCAGATTGAACGTGAGGGGATTGAGAAATATTGACATGCAATGGACATGAAAAGAAAGGTGGAGTTGTCATACTAATACACGAAAAATGGACTTCAAAAAAAAAAGTCAGTAGTAAGAGACCAAAAAGGGCACTATGCTATAATAAGGGGGACAATCCAACAAGGTCTAACAATTATAAATACTTATGCACCCAACATGAAACACCAAAATATATTTTAAAGGCTAACAACAAATATAAAAGTACTCATTGATAATAATACCATAATATTAGGGGATTTTAACACCCCATTTATATCAATGGAGAGAGCATCCAAACAGAAAATCAACAAGGAAACAATGGCTTTGAATGACACACTGGACCAGATGGACTTCACAGATATATTCAGAACATGCTAATCTAAAATAACAGAATAAAGATTCTTTTTAGTCTACATGGGAGATTCTCCTGAATAAATCACATACTAGGTCAAAAATCAGGCCTCAAGAAGGACAAAAATATTGAGATCATATCATGCATATTTTCTGACCATAACACTATCAAACTTGAAGTAAAACCATGAGAAAAAGTCTGGAAAGAGCTTGAACACATGGAGGTTAAACAACATGCAACTAAACCATGAATGGTTCGCACAGGAAATAAAAGAATAAGGAAATACATGGAAACAAATGAAAATGAAAACAGAACGGTTTAAAACCTTTTGGATGTGGCAAAGTGATCCTAATAGGGAAGTAGATAGTAATACAGGCCCACCTAAACAAGCCAGAAAAATCTCAAATAAACAATCTAGTCTTACACTTAACGGAGCTCAACAAAGAACAACAAATGAAGCCTGCAGCCAGCAGAAGAAGGGAAATAACAAAAATTAGAGAAGAAATAAATGACATAGAAACTAAAAGACAACAAAAAACCCACAATAGAACAGATCAATGAAACCAGGAGCTGGTTCTTTGAAAAAATTAATAAAATTGATAAACCCCTAGCCAGACTTACAAAATAAAAAAGACCCAGATAAATAAAATCACAAATGAAAGAGGAGAAATAATAGCCAACACCACAGAAATACAATTATTGGACAATATTATGAAAAACTATACGCCAACAAATTGGACAAACTGGAAGAAATGGATAAATTCCTAGAAGTATATAAGCTACCAAAACTGAAACAGGTAAAAGGAAAACTTCGACAGACCAATAACCATAAGAGAAATTATATCAGTAATAAAACATCTCCCAACAAACAAAAGTCTAGGGCCAGATGACATCACAGGTGAACTCTACCAAACAATTAAAGAAGAGTTAATATCTATTCTTCTCAAACTATTCCAAAAAATAGAAGTGGCAGGAAAACCCCAAACTCATTCTCTGAAGCCAGTATTAGCCTGGTACCAAAACCAGATAAAGACTCCACTAAAAAAAGAACTACAGGACAGTATAACTGATGAATATGGGTGCAAAAATTCTCAATAAAATACTAGCAAATCGAATCCAACAGTACATTAAAAAAAATCATTCACCATGATCAAGTGGGATTTATTCCTGGCTACAAGCGTGGTTCAATATTCACAAATCAATCAACCATATATATCACACTAAGAAAAGAAAGGGTAAGAACCATATAATCTCAATGGATGCAGAAAAAGCATTTGACAAAATACAGCAACCATTCTTGATAAAAACCCTCAGCAAAGTAAGGATAGATGGAACATACCTCAACATCATAAAGGCCATATACAAAAGACTCACAGCTAATATAATCCTCAGTGAGGAAAAACTGAGAGCTTTTCCTCTATGGTCAGGAACAAGACAGGCATGTTCTCTCTCACTATTACTACTTAATATAGTACGGCAATCTTAGCCTCAGCAATCAGGCAACAAAAAGAAATAAAAGACATCCAAATCAGCAAGGAAGAAAGCAAACTTTCACTATATGCAGATGACATAATACTCCATATAGAAAACCCAAAAGATTTGACCAAAAGCGTCTAGAACACATGAATTCAATAAAGTCTCAGGATATAAAATCAACATGCAGAAATATGTTGTATTTCTATACACCAATAAGGAAGCAGCAGAAAGAGAAATTAAGGAATTGGTCCCATTTACAATTTCACCTAAAATAATAAGATATCTAGGAATAAACCTAACCCAAGAGGTGAAAGACCCGTACCCTCAAAGTTATAAAACACTGATGAAGGAAACTGAAGATGACACAAAGAAATAGAAAGACATTCTATGACCTGAATCAAAAGAACAAATATTGTTTAAATGTCCATACTACCCAAAGCAATCTACACACTTATTGCAATCCTTATCAAAATAACAATAGCATTTTTTCATTGAACCAGAAAAAAACTATCCTAAAACCTGTATGGAATGAACAAGGACTAAAAATAACCAAAGCAACCTTGAAACAGAAAAGCAAAGCTGGAGCCATCACAATTCTGGACTTCAAGTTATATTACAAAGCTGTAGTCACCAAAATACTATGATACTGGCACAAAAATATATACATAGATAAATGGAACAGAATAGAAAACCCAGAAATAAGCCCACAACTATGTGGTGAATTAATATTCAACAAAGTAGGAAAGAATATCCAATGGAAAGAAGACTGTCTCTTCAACAAATGGTGTTAGGAAAACTGTTCAGCAACATGCAAAAGAAAGGAACTGGACCACTTCTTTACACCATATACAAAAATAAATTCAAAATGGATTAAAGACTTAAATGTGAGATAGGAAAGACCCAAATGTGAGATAGAGAATAACATACGCAATAACCTCTTTGACATTAGCTATAGCAACTTCTTTCTAGATATGTCTCCTGAGGCAAGAGAAACAAAATCAAGAATAAACTATTGGGACTCAACATATAAAAAACAAATAATCCAGTTAAGAAATGGGTAGAAGACATGAATAGACATTTTTCCAAAGAAGACATCCAGATGGCTAACAGACACATGAAAAGATGCTCAACATTGCTCAACATCAGGGAAATACAAATCAAAACCACAATGAGATACCACCTCACACCTGTCATAATGGCTAAAATTAACTACTCAGGAAACAACAGATGTTGGTAAAGAATGCAGAGAAAGAGGAACCCTCTTGCACTCTTGACAGAAATGCAAATTTGTGCAGACATTTTGGAAAATGGTATGGAGGTTTAAAAATAGAACTACTCAATTATCCAGCAATTGCACTCTTGGGTCTTTACTCAAAGGATACAAAAATACTAATTCAAAAGGATACATGCACCCTGATGTTTATAGCAGAATTATCAACAATCACCAAATTATGGAAAGAGTCCTAATGCCCATTGACTACGAATGTATACAGAAGAATTGGCCATATATATGTATGTATATATATACATATATACATACATATATACATACATGTATATACATATATACATACATATATATATATAATGGAATATTACTCAGCAATAGCAACAATGAAATCTTTCCATTTGCAATAACATGAATGGAGCAAAAGAGTATTGTGCTAGGTGAAATAAGTCAGTCAAAGACAAACACCATATGATTTCACTCATATGTGGAATTTAAGAAACAAAACAAATGAACATAGTGGGGGAAAGAGAGGCAAATAGAAAAACAGACTCTTAACTATAGAGAACAAATTGATGGTTACCAGAGGGGAGGTGGGAAGGGTGATGTGGTAAATAAGTGATGGGGATTAAGGAAGACACTTATTGTGATGAGCACTGAGTGTTGTATGTAAGTGTTGAATCACTAAATTTTACACCTGAAACTGATATTACACTGTATGTCAACTAACTGGAATTTAAATAAAAACTTGGTGTAAAAAAAGATGTGGCATATATACACAATAGAATATTACTTGGCCATAAAAAAGAATAAGAACCTGCCATTTGCAACAACATGGATGGACCTAAAGTGTATAACGCTAACTGACATGAGTCACTTAGAGAAAGACATATATATCATATGATTTCACTTATATTTGGAATTTAACAAACAAAAAACATAAAGAAAAAAAGACACACAAAAAAACAGACTCTTAAATACAAAGAAGAAACTGGTGGTTACCAGAAAACAGGAAGGTGGGAGAATGAATGAAATAGATAAAAAGGGACTAAGAGTTCATTAATTAGTATGAGCGCTGAGTAATGTATTGAATTGTTTAATTATATTGTATGTCTGAAACTAATATAAAACAATATGTTAATTACACTTCAATAAAAAACAAATGAGTCTACTTAAGCCTTGAATTCCAATACAGGAGAGAGATTTAAAAAAAAAAAAAAGATAGACATCCTCACATATTGATGATTGTAGCATAAATTGACATAATATCTTTATAGAGTGATTTGCTAATTACTATCAAATTTTAAATTGCATATACTTTCTGATCCAATAATTTCATTTCTAACAAAATACATGAAACATATACATGAAAAAGTATGTAGGAGGATACTCAATGCAGCATTATACAGAATTGTGAAGAAGAAAAAGAAGAAAAAATGAGGAGGAGGAAGAAAGAGAAACAGAAAAAAAAAAAAGCCCAGAAGTTACCTTACCACTACATAGAGGGGCTGGCTATTGAAAAAAAGTACATTTATAATAGCAAAAGTACAGAGCTATTAAAAAGAATAAGGTTGATCTGTGTGCTGATATGAAAACTTGTCCAAAGATTAGTTACTGCTGGTGAAAAACTAGGTTGAGAGGAGTGTTTTCTCTTTCTTATTGTTTGAGCATGATGAGGGAACAAACTAAGTTGCCAATTGTAAAATGGTTAAAAAAAGTTGGAAGGTTACTTGCTAAAGGGTGTGTACGGAGCATTTCTACCTTAGCTTAAAGTGTGACTAATTGGCCTTTGGGATCCCTTCTAATTCTAAAATTTTATTATTTTAATATCATGTAAACAAAGGAATGTTCACCATGATTTAATGCAAAAGAGGGGCCAAAGATATTATGGCATGGACATAAGTCAGTGGTTTCGTTTCTGAGACATGACTTTGACAGTAGTTTAAAAAGCAGTGAAGATGAAAGGTGGATCAAGTGTGATTTTAAGCATGTGACAGATAGAAAAACAAATATTGAATAAGCCATTTTCTTCAGAGGAGTAAGAGTGAGAAGGAAAAGAGAAAAAATATGGTAGTTTGGATATGCATGTTTGGAGGAAGAGAAAATACCAAGAAGAGAGCCATTAGGTACTAAGACATAAATGAGCACTATTTAACATAGATCAATGTTCACATATATATTTGACATTCTGCTCAAAAGGAATTCTAAAACTCACTTTTCACTCATTCAGGCATACTACTCTCTTTTTTAGTGTAAATTTGTATGTGAATTATTGTAAGTTGTCCCTAGTACAGAGGCTCATCTTAAAATATAACTTGTTTCAATCTCCCACTGAGCAAAGAAATAAACAGCCACCCAACCACTTCCTAAAATAACTTCACTTAAAAGTTATTTATTATCAGCACATAAATTTCCACAAACACATGCATCAAAATAGTGCTATTCTTCCCACCTAATGGGAGGTTTGTTATTCTTTGGTGTTAAAGAAGAATACTACCAAAAAGGTCTGCAAACTCAAGAACAGGGAACAGTTATTTAAACCAATATTGGTATTTAACTCCAATCAATGTAAAATTTAATTCATGTGCAAGCATAACAAACACGAATCTTTATGACCTATGTCTATATCATTTTACTGAATCAATATTTTGAAATTACCCAATCTTGTTAAAGTACAAAATTGGAAGTTCTATTTGAAAGATATACTCAACTGTATCTTCATCATGGGGTATTTGCGTGGACATACACAATGGTTTTTCTGCCATACCAGGCTGAAAGACCTGAAAATGAAGAAATAAAAATCTGTTAAAAATTACTTTATAAGACTATATTCCTTCAATATAATTTAGATCAAAAGAGAGTCTAATAGAGACATTATCCCGGGTTTTGGCTTTCAGTCCACACTATTGATCTGTTTTAAATTGTAACTGTTTTGCTAGACAGCCTCCTATATAATATGTAATATTCAACTTAAAATGCACAGTGATACATTTAACCATAAACATGCAGAATAATCTAAAGAAAGGGTAAACTCTCTTTTGAAATCAAGAGGACAGAGAGCATTCTTCTTTAAAGCACTGAGTGTAAAATAGGTAATTTTGCTTTAAAAAGTGCTTAAAAGAACCAGGAAAGGCAAAATTACTTAACTTTACAGAGAAGCTTACCAGGGAAGGCTGGGGTGATACAGCTCAAGGAGAGTTGGAAAAGAAGAGCTTATAAAATCTAAACAAGTCCCTTAAACATTGTACTAAATTAATAAAAACTGTCACTTATGAAGCACTTATTATGCACCTAGCATTGTGCTGAGTGCTTATGTGCTTTAGCTCCTTTAGTCATCGTAATAGATAGATATAGACATATTTTTGTTGCCATATGCCAGTTGAGAAAATTCATATTCAGAAAAATGAGTAACTTACTTGCCCAAGATTTCAGCAATGCAGCAGACACAGGTCTGAACTGACTCTAAAGCTGGTGTTCTTCCTACTGTCCACAGTTATGAACCAAATATTCACTGTGCTTGCAACACTGTGGAACAAGGGAGGGGAGGTACAAAAGAGCATGTGCTGATTTCTAAGCAGAACTGTCTGAGAAGGACATGCTATCCTACTTTTGAGTAGAGCACAAAGATATGAGAATATGGGGCATGATTTAAAAGGAAATATTATATACAAATATAGCAAAAAGAAAAGTAAACAGTATCAAATAATGGCTCTCTATCATGGCTTCTTCACTTGAGAATAATAATTCCTGAGAATTATTCCACTTTCGTGTATATGTTGACTTCATTTTTTCCTTAATAGCAAATAGTATCCTCTAAAACAGATAGTGTTCTGTGTTATGGTATTGTTTACTCTGGTCTATATATGCAAGTTCTGTATTAGCAGAACTTTAATGTTGGGTATTGCAGTCATTTCTAGCCTTTAACTGAAATCAACAATAAACATCTAAACCACTAAAAAAAAAAAGAATTGTTTCTTAACTTCCCCTGCCTATTCTGTCTCAGAATTTGAAGTAAGTTACTATAAATTCAAGAGTCTCAAATTTTAGTTATGCAAAGGATAAAGTTCTGGAGATCTACTCTATAGCATGGTGATTATAGTTAATAATACTGTATTGTGTACTTGAAATTTGCTAAAAGAGATCTTAATTGTTCTTATCCCCCACATACACACACACATGCAAACACACACACACAGTGTTAACTATGTGAGGTAAGGGATATGTTAACTAGCTTTATTGGGATAATCATTTCACAATGTATATGTATATCAAAACATCACATTGTACACCTTAAATATATACAATTTTTATTTTTCCGTTACATCTCAATAAAGCTATAAAAAAGAGAAAAGTATTTTCAGAAAAAGAATATCTCTAATTGCTGCCTTTTGGCAAACTTGCACAAGATGGTTTGAAAACTAGAGATACAAATTATCTTGTGTTTTAAACCAAACTAACTGCGTCTTTTTTTATGTTTATTTTTGAGAGACAGAGAGAGACAGCATGAGCGGGGGAGGGGCAGAGAGAGACGGAGACCCAGAATATGAAGCAGGCTCCAGGCTCTGAGCTGTCAGCACAGGCTTGAACTCACAGCCATGAGATCATGACCTGCAAAGTCGAACGCTTAACTGACTGAGCCACACAGGCGCCTCCAAACTAACTGTGTATTAAATAGTGGTTTACTTATGTCACATAAATCTGGAGCAAATATTCTGAAAGCATGTTCCCTGGGACTCTGGGGATCACTGACCCTCTCACAGGGAACCCATAATATGAGTATAAATATGAATAATATGAAGGTGATTTGCTTTTTCCAATGTGTTGACATTTGCACTGATGGTTCAAAAGCAATGGTGGATAAAACTGTTGCTACTTTAATCAAGGCAGTGTCACCAAATAGTCACTTGTGTTTTAGTCACTTCACACATTCACACAAAAAGAAAAAGAAGGCAAGTACCCATAAACATTTATACTGTAGACAAGTGTGATGGATGTCTTAAAGTAAAACAAGTTATGTGATTATGAGATATAATAACTCCTTTTGTCAAGGCATGTCAAATTCAGTTGCAAAACCAACTAACATCACTAGTTTTTAAGGTTTTGTTATATCTAGGACAGTTTTTTTTTTAATTTAACAAATATTTATATTTGTTGGATTGCATTGTCCTGCTGCAAGCTGGACCTGGTGAAATGCACTATACATGGAATGGAACATGTACCATTGAAAGAGGGAAGGAAAAAAGAGTTTTAGTCTGGCATATCCTACTGACAGTCTGTCTCTTTATGCCTGACAACTCTGCCTCCACTGGACAACGTGTATGGTATGTACAAACACGTTAAGTTCCTAAAACTGCCAACTTTGCTCTCCTAAATGCTATGTGGGTATGTTATGTTTACCACTGGTAATAGTTATTTGGCCACTGTCTTTTTCCCCTCCATTGGCCTGGAGTATATTATAGCACACATAAATGCCTTACTAACTTTGTCCAGCAAACTTTAAATAATAGTCAACAAAGCCTGTTCTTACTGAACACTGAAATGTCTTTATTAAAAGTGGTCCTCCAGGGGCGCCTGGGTGGCGCAGTCGGTTAAGCGTCCAACTTCAGCCAGGTCACGATCTCGCGGTCCGTGAGTTCGAGCCCCGCGTCGGGCTCTGGGCTGATGGCTCGGAGCCTGGAGCCTGTTTCCGATTCTGTGTCTCCCTCTCTCTCTGACCCTCCCCCGTTCATGCTCTGTCTCTCTCTGTCCCAAAAATAAATTAAAAACGTTGAAAAAAATTTAAAAAAAAAAAAAAAGTGGTCCTCCAAAATAAGATGGTCTTGGGCATTATTACTGCTTTGCAAGAAGGCATCTGTGCCATTATCCAAAAAGAGTGCTGTTGTTTCATACCTGGTGACTCTACTAATGTATAATCTTATTAATTGACACAAGAACACAAGTGAACAACCTGAGTGATGTGACTCCCAGTCTAGAAGACTTAATAAATCAATGGTTCATATCATGGGCATTTAGGTGGATAAATTCTCACTGATATGGGAAATCATTGTCTTAATCTGTGTTTTCTCTTACATGAGCCTGTGCTATTGCTGTGTCATCTGCCTCTGATGCACCCAGCTGCCAAAAGAGCCACCTCCATGCTAATGAAACACGTTGCTGACTTCTCAGGGCATATGAGATTGTAATAGTTTGTCATGAAGGATGTATTATTGGGGAGGTCATGGAGAAGATGTGACTGCCAGCTCACATGTGAGATGGAGCCCAGCAACTGAAGACTATTTACCCTCAGTCCCTCTCCTTGGAATATGCATTTCACTTGCCTTCTCTGCTCCCAGAGGCTGTCCCAAAGACATACATAACCTTGAGATAATGTGGTATTGAGACCATCTGGAAGGTAAATGTGACTGAACCCAGTCAGGCCCTTTACATAAACTTTTAAGATTTGGTGGGTGGGTGCTGAGATCTCTTCATTTTGCAGTCACCCTAAACTAGCCTCATATGTAAGTTCCTTTGCTTATTAAGCCTGTCAATTACCAATCTTGAGTAGGCTGGGCAAGTCTCTCCCTGCCCACCACACATGGGGGCCAGTTTCCAATTACACCTGGGAAGTTCCAGAGGAGCTTGTAAACCAACAATGCTAAAATTACAAATTCTCATCCCTATTAATCATGTCACCTGGCTTTGTTTTAGATCATATCCTTATCAATCCTTGGCATTATACTAAGTGTTTGTTTTTAAGTGGTTTACTGTCTGTCTGTATTATTCAAGTAGGCTGGAACCTTGTCATGTTTTTTTTTTAATTTAATGGAAATATATAAGTCCTCATTGCCCAAAATAGTGCCTGGTTGACATATAATTGGCATTTGCTGAGTATTTTCTAAATGAAAGAGAACTGTTAACACCTGCATTTCTGAGCAGAAGTCAGTGTCTAGAATGGATCCCTTGGGCAGTGCTGTAAGATGCAAATGCCTTTCCTCTGGAAAGCCTAATCTTGAATGACATTGTGAGGGAACAGGAAAGTCTATTTCAGGCCTAGTGGCTTCTCAGACAGGCTTCTGCACAGGCACAGCATTATCTGGTTCTGGTGCCTCAGGTTAGAATTACACAGGTGGGTCTGGTTTGAAAGTCCTTGCCTGGATCCATGGATAGGTCTGTCAGGAAAACGAGGCAGCCATAGAGTCCTGAGAAAGCCTGGAGAGGGCGAAATGGTGAGGGCTGCAGGATTGTGAAAGGTAACAAGGACATCCACGGATGTAAATGTAGTACAGAAGGATCCTTAGTACTATACACATATTATTATTCTTTCCTAATATAAGTCAATTTCATGGCAAAGAATGGAAGAAACTTCTCCCCTTAAGAAAATATCAGAGAATTACAATTATGTTACATTTTTTAAAAAGATACTCTGTTTTTCACATTTGTGTTGTGTGACAATACACAGCTTTGCTTCTACTCAGGAATAGATTAAGGGAGCACACACTCTTCATGGTATTTTACCACTACAAATGCCAGAAGCTGGAGAGGCATCTATCCTAGAAGCTTCCAGAGAAACAGATCATGGGGACTAACTAGCCTCCTAACCTTTCCATATGCTCAGAGTCAATACTAACATGCCTCCCTTACCTGTTTTCTCAGGAACCACTAAAGTTCAGGTCTTGTGGGTGCTGGATCATTAGTTCCTGATCCTCAATCCTCTCCTTGCTCTGTACATCCCTCGTCTAATTCTTTATCCTTTTTTCCTTCCCTCTCAAACCCTTCAAGGTCATGTTCCTGCAGTGTGAGGTTGAGGTCCAGTGAAAACGAGGATCAAAATTACTATTAGCTATCAGCTCATACCTGATAGAATGGCTATTACCAACAACAACAACAACAACAAACAAGAAATAACAAGTGCTGGCAAGGATGTAGAGAAAAGAGAACCCTTGTGCACTGTTGGTGGAAATGTAATTTGGTGTACCAATGTAAAAAAAGAGTATAGAGTTTCTTCACAAAAGTTAAAAATAAAACCATATGAGAGAGACTTGGGGAAGATGGTGGTGGATTAAAGAGACCCTAGGTTTGCCACCATCCATGGACACAAATAGGTAACTATCAAATCATTCTCAATATCGCAGAAATCAACCTGAGGACAGAGAAACTCCACAATTAAAGGGAGAGAAGAAGCCACATCAAAGAAGATAGGAATTGTGGAGACCTGGTTCAAGGGAGAAATGGATCTTGGGGCTGCAGAAGGGAGGGGGACATGGTCACAGAGTAAAGTGAGAGAGAGAGGCAGGGGGGAACACACAGGGGAAGGCACAAGGAGAGCATTTCCCCAAAGCCATTGACTTAGAAACCAAGAGGAGCTGAATTTCATGAGTTCTTATAACCAGTGGAGCTTAAAGCCTGGAGTTTTAAAGGTGAGAGGGCTTAGCTGGAATACAGCCTGAAGATAGACCTGCTCTGGAGAGAATGCAGGCAAATAACTCAGTAGCAAACAGTGTGGAAACAGCAATCAGAAAAACACTTGGGCACAGAATGGGGAGACTATTCGCTCTTCTTGGAGCATGTATCTAAGAGGTAGTGTCCATGGAGACACCTCTCGAGGAAAAAAAAAAAGCTGGCTGGCTCCATTTCCCTCCCCAACCCCTCAGCATAAACACAGAGCCACCTGTTGGAAGCAGCACAGCATGGACACTGGCTGCCAAATTTGCCTACAGCAAACTCCACCCCCACCCTCCACTCTGGTGTGACTGCCTTTCTCAGTCAATCATGCCTCAGTCCCAGCACACTGGGCCTCTCCGCCAGAATACCAGCACAAACCTCTGCCCACACCACGTCTCTTGGCCATAGTGCTCTGCTTGGCCTCAGTTCTAGTGGAAGTGGTATCAGGTCTCACTTAAAGAGGACCATTTAGTTTAACTCTTAGTTTAACACTTAGTTAAAACTCACCACATATGGCCAGGGACCAAACACAGCCCTCTGCAAGGAAAGAGAACTTCTGCAGATGACCGGCCTAAAGGATTGAGTATCCAAAGCACAAGAGCAGAGCACACCCAAAACACACAAGAGACACTCCCTGAAATGCCAGGCCCAGGGTACTATATAACCTCCTCTTCATAAGGCCATTACTTTCAGAATCAGGAAACATAGTTGGCTTTCCTACCACAGAGAAGAAGGCAGAGACTTGTACAAAATACCAACATGGAGGAATTTATAAAAGGATAAGACCATGGTCAGAGATCTAAGTGAAACAGATATAAGTAACATGCCTGATGGAGAATTAAACAATCATAAGGATACTCACTGGGATTGAGAAAAGAATAGAAAACATCAGGGAGGTCTTATCACTGAGATAAAAGGATTAAAAAAGAATGAATCAGAGATGAAGAGTGCAGGCTTGATGCAATGAACAACAAGTTAAAAGAAGCAGGGGAACAAATTAGTGACAAGACACAAGAATGGAAATTAATGAAGTTGAACACAAGAGAGAAAGATTTATGCAACACAAGAATAGATTTAGGGAACTCAGTGACTCCATCGAATGTAATAACATTCATGTTATAGGAATGCCAGAAGAAGAGAGAGAAAGGGGGCAGAAAATTTATTTGAAGAAATAATAGCTGAAAACTTCCCTAATCTGAAGAAGGAAATAGATATCCAGATCTAAAAGACACAGAGAACCCCCATCAAAATCAACAAAAGCAGGCCAACAACAAGACAAATAGTAATTAAATTTGCAAAACATAATGATCTTAAGAAAACATCTTTAGGGGCGCCTGGGTGGCTCAGTCGGTTGAGCGTCCGACTTCGGCCGAGGTCATGATCTCACATTCTGTGAGTTCCAGCCCCGCGTTGGGCTCTGTGCTGACAGCTCAGAGCCTGGAGCCTGTTTCAGATTCTGTGTCGCCCTCTCTCTGACCCTCCCCTGTTCATGCTCTGTCTCTCTCTGTGTTCAAACTAAAAACATTAAAAAAATTTTAACAAAAAAAAAAAAAAAAGAAAGAAAACATCTTTAAAGTAGCAAAAGTCCTTAACTTACAAAGAAAAACTGATAAGGCTAGCTGGAGACTTCTCAACAGAAACTTGGCAAGTCAAAAGGGAATGACATGATATGTTCAAAGTGCTGAATGGGAAAAATTTATAGCCAAGAATACTCTATCCAACAAGGGTATCATTCAGAATAGAGGGAGACATAAAGAGTTTCCCAGGCAGACAAAAATTAAAGGTGTTTGTGACCCCTAAAACAGCCCTGCAAGAACCAAATGGCCATCAACTGATAGATGGATAAAGAAGATGTGATATGTACACACACACACACACACACACACACACACACACACACACACTGGAATATTACTCAGCCATCAAAAAGAATGAAACCTTGCCATTTTCAATGACATGGATGGAGCTAGAGAGTGCATTATACTAAGTGAAATAAGTCAGTCTGAGAAAGACAAATGCCATATGAATTCACTCATTTGTGGTTTTTAAGAAACAAAACAAATGGGAGTCTGGGGTAGCTCAGTCAGTTAAGTGTCTGACTCTTGATTTCAGCTCAGGTCATGAGCTCACAGTTTGTGAGTTTGAGCCCCCAGTCAGGCTCTGTACTCTGACTCTCTCTCTCTCTGCCCTTCCCTTGCTCACTCTCTATCTCTCTCTCAAAATAGATAAAAATAAACTTTAAAATTTTTTAATGTTTTGTTTTATTTTTGAGAGAGAGAGAAAGAGTATGAGTGGGGGAGGGGCAGAGAGTGAGGGAGACACAGAACATGAAGCAGGCTCCAGGTTCCATGCTATCAGCACAGAGCCCATTGTGGGGCTTGAACCCACTAACTGTGAGATCATGACCTAAGCCAAAGTTGCGCTTAACTGACTAAGCCACCCAGGCGCCCCAATAAAAATAAACTTCGGGGGGAAAAAACGGATGAACATAGGGGAAGGGGAAAAAAAGAGGGATGCAAACCACAAGAGACTCAACTATAGAGAACAAACCGAGGGTTGATAGAGGGGAGGTGGGTGCGGGATTTGTCAAATAGGTAATGGGTATTAAAAAGGACACTTGTGATGAGCACTGGGTATTATATGTAAATGATGAATCACTAAATTCTACTCCTAAAACCAATATTACACTATGTGTTAACTAACTGGAATTTAAATAAAAACTTGATACCAAAAGATAAGACAGCCCTGCAAGAAATATTAAAGGAGACTCTAAGTGGAAAAGGGAGATGAAAAGAGACAAATACAAGAGAGGGTAAGAGAAAATCTCCAGTAACAATGACAAGACAAGCAATAAAATGGCACTAAATATCTATCTATCAATAATTAACTTGACTGTAAATGGACTAAACACTCCAGTCAAAAGATAAATGTCAGGGGTGCCTGGGTGGCTCAGTCGGTTGAGTGTCCGATTTCAGCTCAGGTCATGATCTCACAGTTTGTGAGTTCAAGCCCCGCGTCGGGCTCTGTGCTGACAGCTCGGAGCCTGGAGCCTGCTTCAGGTTCTGTGTCTCCCTCTCTCTCTGCCCCATCCCCACTCATGCTCTGTCTCTCTCCGTCTTAAAAATAATTAAAATATTTTTTAAAAAAAGAGAAATGTCAGAATGGATAAAAACAAAAACAACAAGACTCACCTACATGCTGCCTAAAATAGAATCATTTTAGACTGAAATACACCTGGAGATTGAATGTGATGAGATGGAGAAATATTTATCACACAAATAGATGTCAAAAGGGAGCCAGAGTAGTGATACTTATAGTGGACGAACTGGATTTTAAACAAAGTCTGTATCAAGAGACAAAAAGTTGGCACTATACCATAATAAAGGGGACAATCCAACAAAAGATCTAACAATTGTAAATATTTATGAACCCAACACGAAAGTACATAAATATTAACAGATATATTCAGAACATTTCGACCTAAAACAGCAGAATACACATTCTTTTCAAGTGAACATTGGACATTCTCCAGAATAGATCACATATTAGGTCATTAAACATGTCTCAACAAATATAAAAATATTGATATCATACCATGCATATTTTCTGACCATAACACTGTGAAACTAGAAGTCAACCACAAGAAAAAGAATGGAAAGACCACAAACATAGAGGTGAAACAACATGCTACTAAAAAAAGAATGATTCCATGAAGAAATCTAAGAAGAAATTTTAAAAATACATGGAAACAAATGAAAACACGATGATGCAAAATGTTGGAATGTAGCAAAAGCAGTCCTAAGAGGGGAGTAGATAGCAATACAGGTCTACCTCAAGAAGCAAGAAAAATCTCAAATACACAACCTAACCTTGTACCTAAAGGAGCTTGAAAAAGAACAATAAATAAAACCTAAAGCCAGAAGAAGGAAGGAAGTAATAAAGATTGGAGCAGAAATAAATGATATAAAAACTAAAGCCATGATAGAACAGATCAATGGAACCAGAAGTTGGTTCTTTGAAAAAAATAATAAAATTGATAAACATCTACTCAGACTTATCAAAGAGAAGAGAAAGACCCAGTCAAAAAAAATCACAAATGAACAGAAGATAAGTACCAACCAACACCATAGAAATACGAATAATTATCAGAGATTATGAAAAACTATATGTCAACAAATCGGACAACCAGGAAGAAATAAATACATTCCTAGAAACATGTAAATTACCAAAACTGAAACAGGAAGAAAAAGAAAATTTGAATAGAAAAATAACCAGCAAACTAATTGAATCAGTAATCAAAAAGCTCTCCAAAAACAAAAGGCCAGGGCCAGACGTCTTCAAGATGAATTCTAAGAAATAATTAAGAAGATTTAATACCTATTCTCAAATTATTCCAAAAAAATAGAAAAAGAAAGAAAACTTCCAAATTCATTCTCTGAGACTAGCATTAGCCTGATACCAAAACCAGATAAAGAATCCACTAAAAAAGGAAACTACAGGCCAATATTCCTGATAAACATGGAAACAAAAATTCTCAATACAATGCTAACAAACCAAATCCACCAATAGATTTTTAAAAAACATTTACGAGAGGTGCCTGGGTGGTTCAGTTGGTTAAGTGTCCTACTTCGGCTCAGGTCATGATCTCACCATTCATGAGTTCAAGCCCCACGTTGGGATCTGAGCTGATGGCTCAGAGCCTGGAGCCTGCTTCAGATTCTGTGTCTCCCTCTCTATCTGCCCCTCCCCTGCTTGCTCTCTGTCTCTCTCTCTCTCTCTCAAAAATAATAAATATTAAATTTTTTTTAAATGATAATAAAAATAAAAGTCATTCACCATGATCAAGTGGGATTTATTCTTGGGCTGCAAGGGTGGTTCAATATTTGCAAATCAATCAATCAATGTGATACACCACATGAATAAAAGAAAGGATAAGAGCCATATAATCCTTTCAATAGATGCAAAAAAAAGCATTTGACAAAGTACAACATCAATTGATGATAAAACCCTCAACAAAGTAGAGATAGAGGAGACATTCCTAAACACAGTAAAGGCTGTATACAAAAAAATCCACAGCTAGTATCCTCCTCAATGGGGAAAAAATGAGAGATTTTGCCCTACAGTCAGGAACAAGATGGGGATATCCATTTCACCACTGTTATTTAACATAGTACTGGAAGTCCTTGCCACGGCACTCAAACAAAAAGAAGTAAAAGGCATGCAAATCGGCAAGAAAGAAGTTGGAACTTTCACTACTTGCAAATGACTTCATATTCTACATAGAAAACCCAAAAGACCCCACCAAAAAATTGCTAGAACTCATACACAAATTCAGTAAAGTTTCAGGATACAAAATCATGTACAGAAACCTGTTGCATTTCTAGACACCAATAATGAAGCAGCAGAAAGAGAAACCAAGGAATCGATTTACCATGTACAATTGCACCCCAAACAATAAGATACCTAGAAATAAACCTAACCAAAGAGGTGAAGGACCTATACTCTGAAAGCCATAAAGCACTGATGAAAGAAATTGAAGATGACCCCAAGAAATGGAAAGACACTCCATGTTCAAAGATAAGAAGAATAAATATTGAGAGGAGCCAAGATGGTGGAACAGCATGGAAGTTTTTTGTGTGTCTCATGTCCTGAAATACAGCCAGACCAACACTAAACCATCCTACACACCTAGAAAACTGATTGGAGGATTAACACAACAATCTGCACAACCTGAACCACAGAATTCAGCAGGTACGCGGCATGGAGAGGTGAACTTGGGGAGTGAAAAGCTGCTGAGGGAAGGGAACCGCTTTTGTGGGCGGAGAGAAGACAGAGACTGGGGAGGAGGGCAGAATACGGGAAAAGCACTCCTCCCCAAAAGCAGCTGGAGAGAAAGTGAAAAATTGGAAACAGCTGCAGGGACTAAACTAAAACGGGAGAAAGGAGAAAGGAGAGGGTTTAAATTCCATTAAGACTGTAAA
Source organism: Panthera leo (assembly GCF_018350215.1). NCBI lineage: Eukaryota > Metazoa > Chordata > Mammalia > Carnivora > Felidae > Panthera > Panthera leo. The sequence goes on along the minus strand of NC_056694.1, from coordinate 16,195,487 downwards.
AAAGGAGAGCACAAAGTCTGCAACTCCGCAGCTTGATACCTAGCGGTGCTCTGGTGGGAAGGGTGAATCCCCAGGAGCAGAGTGAGGTCCAGGAGGTTCCCGGGTCACACTGGGAAAAGCGGTTCCACTGCTGGAAGGACATTTGGTAGAGACTGTTGAGGCCACTTGGTCCCAGCAGACCCCAGAGAACGGCCACATTCACTGGTGCTGGAACAAGGTCTTTAAGGGTGAAGCCTGGTGCCAGCTGTGTGGTGATTTTCCACAATCCCTGAAATGCTGCTGCTACACTGTCTCATGAATTTTTTCTGGGGTGGGCTGGTACCTGGCTGCAGTCTCTGGTCACCAGCAGCAGGGTCCAGTAAGCGTTCCTGGGTGCAGCCGACATTTGGCCATTGCTCATTTGGCCATTGCTCAGTGAGACCCTTCCACAGAGGGGCGGAACAGGTCAAAACCACAGTCCTTCAGAAGTAAGGGGCTGGGTAAAACAGCCGCATCTGAGACAACTCTGGAGAGAGGTACTGCCTGGGGCTTGGTCAAGGAGAGTGAAAAGGCAAGGAGTGGATGAAAGCTAAAGACAGGGGATGGGTGGGCAATTGCTGATCAGTGAAAACACACTGGGTCGCTGGGTGGCGCCATTTTCACCACTCCCATGTATGCTAGCAGCTTACCAGGAGGAGGTAAGCAGGAGGCTAGCAGCGCCATCTAGTGGAGAGCAGAGCTGTTACACTGAGTCCCACCCAACTGGGCCAACTTCGCTCTTCAAGAACACAAGTCTCACCGTCGGCTTAGTTTATGGGCTATAAAGCGCTTCATATTCTGACATCTAGGGGAAAACAAAGTAATTTCAGTCCTACTTCAATCTGTTAACAGGTTCATCTATTCAATTTTCTTTCTTTTTTCTTTTTCTCTTTTACAATTTTCTTTTTCTTGAATACAGAAAGAGAAAAAATTCATTTTTATTTTCAATTTTTATTAAAAATATTTTTCTTTAATTTTTTTACTATGTGTTTTGCTTTTGTGTAAATATTTTGAAATTCTATTTTACTTCCATCATTTTATTTTAGTCTACTTCAGTGTATTCACCTTTTCAAATTTTCAAGCAATTTCCTTTTTATTTCTTTCTTTCTTTTTTTCCTCTTCCTCATTTCTTTTCTTTTTCTTGAATGCAGAAGAGAAAAACTTCATTTTTACTTTCAGTTTCTATTAAAAATATTTTTATTTTTTTTACTATATTTTTGCTTTCATGTAAATTCTCAAATTCTATTTTACTTCCATCATTTTATTTTAGTCTACTACAGTGTATTCACTTTTTCAAATTTTTAAACGATTTCCTTTTTTTCTTTATTTTTGAAATCTTTTTTCTCTTTTTCATTTCTTTTATTTTTTCTCGAATACATAAAAAGAAAAAATTCATATTTATTTTTAACTTTTATTAAAAATATTTTTGTTTAATATTTTCTACTATAATCTTTACTTTTGTGTACATTTTTTCAAGTACTATTTTACCCTAATCATCTCATTTTAGTCTACTTCAGTGTATTCATTTTTTCAAATTCTCAAATGATTTCCTTCCCCCCCCCCCGCTTTTTTTCTCTAATCTGTCAAACCACTTTCAACACCCAGACCAAAACACACTTAGGATCTAGCAACATCTATTTGGTTTGTGTGTGTGTGTGTGTGTGTGTGTGTGTTTAATTTTTAATTATATTTTTTATTTTAATTTTTTTAATTTCAACTTTTCTACCTCATTAATTCCTTTTCTCCCTTCAAAATGACAAAAACGAAGGAATTCACCCCAAAGGGAAAAGCATGAGGAAACAACAGCCAGGGACTTAACCAACACAGATACAAGCAAGATGTCTGAACCAGAATTTAGAATCACAACAATAAGAATATTAGCTGGAGTCAAAAATAAATCAGAATCCCTTTCTGCAGTGAAAAAGAAGTAAAAAGTAGCCAGAATGAAATTAAAAATGCTATACTGAGCTGCAATCACGGATGGATGCAGCGGCAGCAAGATAGATGAGGCAAAACAGAGAATCAGTGATATAGAGGACAAACTTGTCGAGAATAATGAAGCAGAAAAAAAGAGGGAGATTAGGGCAAAAGAGCACGATTTAAGAATTAGAGAAATCAGTGACTCATTAAAAGGGAAAAACAACAGAATCATAGGGGTCCCAGAAGAGGAAGAGAGAGAAATAGGGATAGAAGGGTTATGTGAGCAAATCATAGCAGAAAACTTTCCTAACCTGGGGAAAGACACAGACATCAAAATCCAGGAAGCACAGAGGACCCCCATTAGATTCAACAAAAACTGACCATCGACAAGGCATATCATAGTCAAATTCACAAAATGCTCAGGCAAGAAGAGAATCATGAAAGCAGCAAGGGAAAAAAGTCCCTAACATACAAGGGAAGACAGATCAGGTTTGCAGCAGACCTATCCACAGAAACTTGGCAGGCCAGAAAGGAGTGGCAGGATATATTCAGTGTGCTGAATCAGAAAAATATGCAGCCAAGAATTCTTTATCCAGCAAGACTGTCATTCAAAATAGAAGGAGAGATAAAAATTTCCCAGACAAACAAAAATTGAGTTTGTGACCACTTAACCAACCCTGCAAGAAATTTTAAGGGGGACTTTCTGAGGGGAGAAAAGATGAATATACATACATACATACATACATACATACATACATACCAAAAGCAACAAAGATTAGAAATGACCAGAGAACACTACCAGAAACTCCAACTCTACAAGCAACATAATGGCAATAAATTCATATCTTTCAGTACTCACTCTAAACGTCAATGGACTCAATGCTCCAGTCAAAGGACATAGGGTAACAGAATGGATAAGAAAACAAGATCCATCGATATACTGTTTACAAGAGACCCACTTTAGACCTACAGACACCTTCAGATTGAAAGTAAGGGGATGGAGAACTATGTATCATGATAATGGTCAACAAAAGAAAGCCAGAGTAGCC